>NW_026459160.1:0-68261 GCF_021730395.1 Mercenaria mercenaria
GTTTTACTGACGGGTCTCTGCAGTACATTATCCTTGAGGAGCAAAGAGGTCATGACTGTCGATTGAAACTATAATGTTAAAAATCATATTGTAAAGTTATATGAATTTAAGAAAGATGCGGCTTTGCAGAAAAAAAATAAACAAATGCTTGTGTACTGCTGGGCACTCGAAAAAAGTTTGTACTTAATGTAAACTGAATAAACTGATATTCAGTAAAGATATAGACTTAGTTTCTGTTTAATTAGAATCGAAAGCGAGGCTTTCATACACTTGGTTGCAAGCTTGGAAGTTTTTGGGACGATAGAATGTCTTCAACAAAAAGGCACTGTATATCGGCGTGGCAGTAGCATGACCTGGTATGTTGATGCTGAAAACACATAACAAGGTAGCAGAGTAGAAATTATTTTAAAACAGTGTTGGTGTGTATTTTTGTATACGAAGAGGCAACTTGCCTGTTGAGTTATAAGTAAAGGAACGAACCGGTTTTAAATATAAAATGACTACACCCATGCACTGCTCGTGCGTGAAATAGATTAATAATGACACGTTTTATTATATGAACAGGATGGAAATAATAACACGATAAACGTACTTAAATAACAATAATTTATTTCACAGAAAAATATAACTTCCCCATTGATGGAAGATAAGAAAGATTAACTTTCTATTTCTTACAGACTGACACACGTTTGCTCTATCCTGAATTCAATTCACGTATGCAGGGCAAAATGAAAGGTTTAGAATGACAGCAGCAAATTTAATAGAGTATAATGTTTAATTGTGGTACAAGGACATGACATGTGATTGTATCAACAGCGGCTATTTTAAACGTTTGGGTGTGCTTATTATTATACGTGATTTCCTTTTATGAAAAGCAACCAGTTGATTTATAAATGTTGTTTACTTAAACGCATGAAACGTGAAACTGCATTTTGAAGAAAATTGAATAACAAAACTCCTTTTGTACGCCCTTTCTCTCAAGGATAAGATTTTTTTTACAAATGCGCTATGAACAAGTTGAATACAGAAATCCATTTATACTTGAAGAGAAACTTAAACGCTTTTCAGAAACGCACATCTACCATCACTCCTAATATCTCCAGTATAAAGCATTGGTTTAGATAAGTTTTGTTTTAGGACCTTATTCACTTGCGTTAAATCTAACTAAGAAGAAACGCATATTAACCTGTATGTATTAAACTCACAAAATCATACGAAACAATTGTTAAGATACCGGCTTTAAGCTGATACGTGGAAAGTCAAAATAACATTTTTTTGTTATTGATGAACATTAAGTGAATAGTTTTAAGGTCGACAACAGCCTATTAGCTCACATTTAACCTGTGTTGCTATTTACTTGAGAATGAGGCTGGAATTAAAGGCAGTTACAGCCTTTTATAAGAATAACCATACTGTATCACTTTAATCATAAGAAATGTAGACAAATTATCAATTTTAATAAAACACATCTAATGGTGTTGTGCAATCACGTTTGTATGCCTCGGGTTTTAAATACACCGCTTAAAACTATATCTCTGTGAAATAATATTAGGTTATTTAACTTTGTTCTGTACAATACGGAGATATATTTGGACGAGTACCCAGCTGATAAAACCATATTGGCTGAGCCGCTAGGAACGAGTCCAAATATATCTCGTATTGTACAGCTCAATGTTAAAAAATGATTCACTGAATATTGTATTTCCGCCTTCCTCATTTCAAGACGGATAATCTAACTTTGTACATAGAGCGCCTACTTCGCCCGATTTACATTCGGAGCATTTTCACGCGTTTCGGGCTTTATCCTATGTTTAGCATGGGACTTTTTGAACCGTCCAAATACGGAAAAAATACAGGTTTTTTGTACGCACGTGCATCCAATAAGGTAATATATTGTACGGTCACGTGTTGCAAATGAACGTTCACGACTGGATAGATAAAATAGATATAGAATAATTTAAGGTTATTTAACAGTGTTGAGTACAATACTGAATTCTATTGGACTCGTACACAGCAGTAATAATCCATATTTTGACGAGGCGAATGTCGAGTCCAAATATGGATTATTACTGCTGTGTATGAGTCCAGTTGAATTCAGCATTGTACTTAACACTGTTAAATTACCTCTTTATTTCACACCATAAAAAGACAGATGTAGAAATACATTTTAACTCCCAAACAACATTAATTGAAAATACGTTCTTCTCTGATAACACAAAGACTCTATACATTTAGATCTACTCTCGGTGCCAAAAATTTCGAAAACAACTTTTCGTGAAATTTTGAACCGAAACCATGATAATTGGATAGGAAACATTCTAACTAAGAAATTGAGTCCTTACACTAACATGTTTCGTTCAAAAATAAGAAAGTTATCGTATCTTTTCAAAAAATAAATACTGCTCTCGCTATATACAAGGGAAGTAATTCCAAATCTCCTTATAAAGAATCGGAAGAGTTGTCCCGTCCAATATGAAAAAGATATGGATTTTTGGGACTGGAGTCCAATATGAAAAAAATATGGAGTTTGTGGATTGTAGATTTCGGATGTTACTATATATACTTAAGAAAATGTGACACACAGTACAATAATGGTTTCTATTGTATTGTCACGTGGTAGAAAGAAAATTATCATTGGTTGGTGAAATATTGATATAAAATTGGATTAGTTGTCGAGTTATTTAAGTTTATAACCGTTCCCAATTATCTTTGAAAGTACTGTACGTCTAAAATCAACTTATCAAACATTTTATTTATGTCTTGGCAGAACCTCTAAAAGCGGGACATTGCAATTTACGAGATTTTACTGTGTTTTAATACTTTCCGCTTTGCAAATATATCAATGTTTGTACAGTGAAATGTTTAAGCATTCTATTTATTGGCACTCATTTTTCCTTTTAACTCTTCAAAGCTAAGACATATCTAGTAGGGTCGAGACAGACTGGAAGAAAAACCCAAACCCAAATTTTCAGTAAACCTATATATGATAACAGAACTACTGAGCACTGTCAGAACGAAGTCACAGGTAATAATGTTGTTACTTATACCACAGCTGCCAAAATGTAAGATATATGGCTTTGTACTTGCCTTTGAATTTGTTAGAAGTTTTGCACTCGTTTTTCAAAAAAGTGTCAGTCATGTGCAGACGGGCACTTTAGCTAACCATTGTTCTCGGTCTTTTGCCAGTACTAGATCCATGGCCTTCAAAACAAAACTGCCAACTTTCCCAAATGAGCTCAAACCAACAACCCGCAGATATGATAGGCTACAGTTGTTTACAACTCAGCTACCCTATCCATTCGGCCACGAAGAAGGGTTACTTTGTACATGGAATCTGTTTATCGGAGCACTTTTAAATGGCTTGAATTGTTTAAGAACATATTAAAAGGGTCACAATGACTGAGTAATTTATTTCCTGTCTCAAGCACTTCTGAAAATGGCCGCGATATTAATGATAGAGCTATATGGCATAATTGGACTTTTCAAGCTTCGTAAATGATCAATTAAGCAAAGCCAGAATTTAACTCGTAACTTAGGCTAGCATTGTATATATTTACCGTTTGGATCTAACAACACAAAATGTTAACATAATAAAGAAGCATGATATATATTTTTTAATTTCAGGAGGCCAAATATGAAATATGATGTGTATAATCCTTTGTATATTGCTTATTGGGTTACTTCCTTTAAATAAAACAAAAAAGTGAAAACTCCAAAGGTGCCTCAACTTGACAAAATGAAAATGTTGCAGGCCCGGTTTGATTGAGCCTTTTCATAGACGGTGGTGGATATGCATGCTACCCTTCACTCCCTCTAGCTATTAGATAGAGGATATTTGTTTGTTTCAGTGAAATATCAATTTTATTTCACAAGTGGGCATCAAAAACTGATATTTTCACGAGTGGCGTAGCCTCGAGTGAAAATGACTTTTTTTGGTGCTCACGAGTGAAATAAAATTGATATTTCACTGACACAAAAATTATTTCTTTTTATTTCATGTGTAAAACTCATCTTTTGTTGCGTAATTTATAAATGTCGAAAATCGCGGGAAAGATCAACAGAAAGCATAACACAAATGAGGTCATTTTAACGACGTCATCGTCATTATGGTCCCCGGTATTCATAACGCTCGGTATACAATATGACTTCAGTCGCGACGGAGGACCGGAACTAGTTCGGCAAAAACAGTGAAAAATAAAAATGATAATCTACTGTTTCAAAACTGTGGATTATTACTTTTATTTCACTGAGAAAACTCTATAATTCACTGGAAAACATAAAATAAATATCATTCTAACACGATCCGCAGCAATTGCTATATAAACATATAGCGAACTCGCCTATACATGAATCTACGATAAAATATGGTTAGCTGTTACATTTCACCCCCTATGTTTGTGACATAAGAAACTCTACTTCTGTTCCATTACATCCGAATTATTTCAGAGCCAAACGGTTGAAAACAACATTTCAAAAACATAATTATGATAAAAAGTCATACTGACTTATATGTAGGACCGTAAAACACGCTTTGATCCCTGCGAGCGTATTCAATTAGCTCAATTATGATTCAGTGGTGACGTCATAAATGTATGACATAAAGTATGACGTCATAATGATGTGACGTCATATAAAAGTTATGCTTGTAACTCGTAACACAGGGCCAAAATACCTAATTTGATTATTCTGTTCATAAATAAGTTTCGAGCTGTTAGATAACTAGTTTTATGAATACTTCTAAAAATTCTTATAACAAAGGAACAAATATCTATACGTTCCATTGACTATGCAACACCTTCTAACCATGGGGGTAAATTGTAACTGCATATGATCCGAATGACGTATTACGCTGAAAATGTAGTACTGTAAAATACGAATTATTTGTGTTGTTAGAATCGAAATAATAAATATGTTCCAATGATTTTATCAGTTAATAAAATATGGGCAGTCGTTCGGATACGAATAATTAAACCACTCGTGCTACGCACTCGTGATTTAATTATTACGCATCCAAACTCCTGCCCATATTTTATTAAATGATAAAATATAGGAACAGATTTATTATTTCTTAATTATCATTAATATTATAAGCATGCTTATGGGTGACATTCAGCAGAAGAATATTACTTACATTACATGCTGGGGAACACTTCTCCAGCCCATCTTGAAATGTAAAAGTCAAATCCATCACAAGAATACGGCAAAATAATACTTTTACTGTTAAGTAGACAACTATACATAAACTCTGGCAATTACAACCGCATGTTATACTCCAAAGACGTCGGTTAAAGGGGGATATCGTCCGACAACTGTGACAATTGGTGCAAAATATCATGCACAGCTATGTCAAAAGCAAACTACATTTCTTTGGTCAACTCGTCGATTAAATGTATAATGAAACGTCTACTAAACAGAACAAAAACAAAAAACAAAAAAGCATTAGATTCTTTTCATAATATCTTTACGTCTAACACGTAGATTACACCGCGAATTGCAGGCAGGACTTTTTGACAGAGAGCTTCACTGTCACCTTAGAAAACCTCGGTCACCTTTTTCGAAGAAATCAGGCCCGCAACCGTATGCCGTAGTCTTAGACGTTTAAAACTTGTAAAATAGTGGCCTCGACATACAGGTGAACATTTACGTTGGAGATCAAGCAATTACTCTTGGTACGAATTCATGTCTGAAATGCTGTATGTTTCCATCCGTTCTACAGCAGGTATTTACAACGTCTTCAGAACAAAAGAAAACCTGAGGCGTCCCCATATTGGGATGTCCTTACAACGGAGCTTACAAATATATTAACGTGCCCAGTAGAACTGAGGATTCCGAATGGCGCAAGCAGCTGAAATGTTAAGAATTATCCATCTTGCACACACTACAGTTTTTTAACGTTTGCGTATACATGACATCAATAAATCATGATAAGTCAACATGCGGAACAATCTGTCCATTCATTAAAAGGGAAAAGTTAGACGCATAATTTATCTCCCTGCTGCGTATCAGTTATGGTATTATTCACAACAATACTCGGACGAAGGTAGACGTTCTTAATTTTCTATGCAAATCACTTACCTTACCTGGTAGGGGTCTGCATCCACACGACCCTATGCAAGGTATCACAGTAACATTACCTGGCTTGAAGAAACATTTAAGGACCCTCCAAATACACTATGCCGCTGATTTCTAGAAGAACACTCATGAAATCATGAAACATTTCTCTGGGACTCACTTTTATACCAGAGCTACATGGAGTTAAAAGATGTCGCAATGGAGCGGTGTTCCAATAGGCATAATAGATGACAAGGCTATAGCAGCCAATTAATATTATCTTGTTTGTAGCTTTACAATATATTTAAACAACGTAACGACAGATAGCACCTAAACAGTGCTCCTTTATCCTATACTAACAGCTATTAATATACGACTTCTAACTATAAATCAGAGGTCTGAGACGAACTATTGCAGACTCTAATGTCAATTCCAAATGGTGCTCAACATGTTTCAACAGTAGACGGTCACGTAACAAAAAGGTCATAACATCAGTCTAAGACTTCGTAGGACTGTATGACGGTGAGCAAACAAATGTCATTACTTTAGACTTTGCCAAAGCCTTCAAAAAACGTCTACACCAACGGCGTCTTTACCAACTAAATTAGTATTGAATTAACAACTCCATCTTTAGCTGGATAGACAACTTCCTTAGCTGTCGGAAGCTAACAACTACTTGTGAAGGATTCCACATCATCAGGTTCATATTTAACATCTGCGGTTCTACAAGTAATATTCATTGGTCCTCCTCTATTTTTGACGTATATAGACGACTCCCTGACAATGTTAATTCATCATTTAGGCTCCATGCCGATGACCACCAGAGCCATCGAAGCAGAAAATGCTGCGGCCAAATTTTAACAAGACATTTTGACATTTGAAAACTGAGACGAAAATGACTCGGCCAAAAAAATGCACAGTTTTTCAAGTACATGGATGGGGTGGTTGTGCTGTGTGAAGGAAATAAACGCCAGAAACAGACCAGACAACATACATATGAAACGAAACGGGCAAAAAGCAAGTTGAAAATAGGAACAACGCTTTTGAATGGTCAATAACTAGTCTTGGAACTGCAGGTGATGTTTATTCCAGAGGCACTGGTAGCGTCATAAACTCTTCGTAGGCTAAAGTTAGTATCCATCACTACTGACAAGCCCCTAGAAGTTCTAGGCGAATTTCGAGATTCACAACACGTGTTCGAAGTTTTCCGTAGTTGCAATGATCAGTTTGAACTAAACAAATAACATTTCGTTTCCAATTCGTTTGAGTAACTTTTATTCAGCTGCAGGGACCCATGTGATTCAAAGTAGTGAAACAATTGAACGGTAGAGTATTTATCTACAATGTAATACAGTCAAATTTTATCTCTGTTAGTTATGGTGGCTGATTTGTGCCATTTCGTTATTTCGTGCTGTCGCACCGACACAACGACAAACGTCGTTATGGCGCCCCGCCGAACGTCGCCCCGCCTAACGTCATTACGACACCCCGCCATACGTCACCCCGCCGAATGTCGTCCTTTCGCTTTTCCGGAATAACATTATAGTATCAATTAAATTGGAGATAAAAGTAAGTAAGATTCAGTAGTTATATATTATAGTAATATTTGTCAGAAGTGTGTTACCAGAAGAAATTGCTCACTCTTACCTTCATCTCCGTACCCCCACCCAAACCTTAAATCCATCAGTGATACTTATAAATTACATGATTTTTTATGACATATAGGTAGACAGAGGGCAATATGCGTGTTTGCGCCTGCCCATCCGTCTAATTTTTGTTGTCGTAGATTGTGAAAATATTATAAGCTAATCGGCACTGTTCTTCATTGCATTTTATTAATGAAACTTAAGCTTTCAGTCTAAGTAGAGGTGATGTTAACTAAAGTTGGCCTTGACAAGAGAAGAAGTACAAAACCACTGAAATGTAATGGTTAATAAATACCCCAACAGATTTGCATGAAATGGAATATAAATACCATCACCAATCTAGATTTAAAAATAATCTGCAAATCCGACATTCTCTTTAATAGGCCTGCATGGCCGTAGCCACTATAGAGGCAACCGAGACACTTGCCTGTGTCATTTTTTTCTGCCTCAGTTGCCTAGGTATTTTTATATCTTATATTGGTCTCCGTCTTTTGGTTTGCCTCAACTGTATTGAGCGTAAGGAGGTAGGCTACCTTGTTACCAGGGTAAATTCAAATTAGTTAAATCGTACCAATTTGTTGTATTTCGTGTAAGTTAATGTTTAACTACTACAATCTCAAGTTCGTTTATCTCTGTCCCTTTGAGTACAAGTTTTATCCAGGTTTGAACAATAGACATGATCTCTCAAGCAAGATTGACTGTACTTAAAATTGAAAATCCGTTTATTACAATGCAAGCTACCTTCCACAACCACCACTCTTCAATGAAGTTTATTAATACAGTGGGTGTTAAAACATTTCTGTTCCATACGCATATTTGAAACTGTAGGATACGGTCAAAATTTATGTACATGAATACGGATTTGAGATCTACCTAATGCAGATCTTGGTGCCATAATCAGGTTTCCTACAGCTTAAAAACATTTCACAATGTTGTCATTCATATAATAATAAATACTGCAGACGTGAATTGTATTTCACTATAATGTTCACCAGGCAAATGTAGATTAAATTTTTACCACTGTTATAATAAAAGCATAGTTCGATATCATTTCATGATTCAGACACACAAGTACAGAAATTTCAGTAATCTTCATTTTTTTTTTCAAAATATTATACTGTATCAAATATTCGGTCAAAAATGTTTACTCATTAAGTTACACTTTCGTCGTTATCAAACACTGCCAAACACAAAAAAATGTCTAAAATACTGCGAAAAAACTGCTTTTAAAATATATGAAGCATAATGAAAGTCTTTATGCTTTTTTAGTTTTTAGTTGCTGAGATCACATTACTTGGTAATATGGTCATAAGCTGCAGGGACATTGACTTTTCAAAATAGAATGGGAATAATATTGCAATTGATACCTCCGTCCGAATAAATGAGTTGCGTTGTGTCGCTGCAACAGAACGAAATAACGAAATGGCATAAATCAGCCACCATAGATAGTAGATAAAACAGTCAAACACATTTCATCTGTATTCATGCAAATCTATGCTAGGTCAAAATCGTAACGTTCAAAATCAATACGTTAACATCGTTATTTCAAATGACAGTTCGAAAGGATTAGTTATTATACAAAAAAGATAAATATCAAGGGTTTTGAATCTGTAACTGGAAAATAATCTTAGTTTAACAATAATAAATCAGCTTGTATTCAGACGAAACCTATGGTGCTCTCAGTTTCATAACTTCTTAAAATGAATTTATTGTCCGCCTTCAGGCTGTCTGTAAATATATTATTATATTACGACATATTTCTATGACATGATTCATTGAAAAAGAAAGAAGAAATTTAGCAAAAGGATGCAGTTTTTGCCGACAAATATTTTGCGTTTTGCAAGTGTAGTCAACATGAAGATAATTTGGTTTTTGCTTTTGTTCAGTTTCTGAAAAAGGAAAAGCTAAATAGTTTTCTTCTAAAATGTCCTAGACAACAGTAGTATGTTACAAAAGTATTTTACTTCAAGAATGTTTTCTAAAAATAAGTGCTATCTGTAAGGAATGTACCTAAATCTATTTAATTGGAAAAACTTAAATAATATAGAAGATACAATAATGCTTAAAAGAAGAGCTGTCCGTAAGACTATTCGGCGATTTGACAGTAAAATGAATATATGTCTCAATAAGAGACCTCTACTTTAAAAGGAAGATACACCAAGGGGCATAATTCTATCAAGAACACAAATTAGAGTTACTGGGATTGTTAACACACATGCAGATGATGATGGTTAAGATATATTTAGAGTTTCAAGTCATTATCTTATATTGCATTAAAGTTATATCCAGAAAGCGAAGATTGCAAAAACACTTTAAGTACAAAAGGGGCAAAAATACAATTAGAGTTATGGGGTTTATAACCACACATGCAGATGATGATTATAAAGAAATAGTTTTAATTTCAAGTCATTATCTTTTAAAGTACCAAAGATATGTCTATAAACATGACCTTGACCCTGAGTATAATGGGCCCAGCCACTGCACATGCTTTGTTTGTACGCTGAACAATATTTATTTGAACTTACAGTAAGATATAAGCAATAGTAACAAAGTTATGACAGAAAAACTAACGTTGCCGAAAAACTTTAACCTCAAAAATAACCTAAGTAGAAAACCTTGGTGACCTTGACCTTTGGTATAATGGGCCCAGCCCCTGTACATACTTTGTATACTGGTTAATGTTTATGTAAAGTTACAGTAAGATATAAGCAATAGTAACAAAGATATGACAGAAAAACAAAGGTTGCCGAAAAACGTTAACCTTAAAAATAACCTAAGTATAACACCTTGGTGACCTTGACCTTGGGCATGATGGGCTCAGCCCCTACACGTACTTTGTCTGTATACTGGACAATGTTTATGTTAAGTTACAGTAAGATATAAGCAATAGTAACAAAGATATGACAGAAAAACAAACGTTGCCGAAAAACTTTAACCTTAAAAATAACCTATGTATAACACCTTGGTGACCTTGACCTTGGGTATAATGGGCTCAGCCCCTACACCTATTTTGTTTGTATACTGGACAATGTTTATGTGAAGTTATACTAAGATATAAGCAATAGTAACAAAGATATGACAGGAAAACAAAGGTTGCCAAAAAACTTCAACCTTAAAAATAACCTATGTATAACACCTTGGTGACCTTGACCTTGGGTATAATGGGCTCAGCCTCTACACATACTTTGTTTGTATACTGGACAATATTTATGTGAAGTTACAGTAAGATATAAGCAATAGTAACAAAGATATGATGGAAAAACAAAGGTTGCCGAAAAACTTTAACCAAGAAAGGTCACGCCGACGCCGACGCCGACACCGACGCCGACACCACCACGCCGATGCCGACGCCGGGCGAGTAGAATAGCCCCCCTTTTCTCCGAATAGTGGAGCTAATGACAAGTTAAAGATTATTTAAGCTTACATATGACAAATGGTTATCGGAATATCTTCCATACCGTTAGATAATCGACGAGCTTCAATTAATTGTTTTTCAGATTGACACAGATGGTCGAGCAGGTGATACTTGATAATTAAGAAATAATCAGCACTGCTCTTCGTTTCATTTTATATAAACTAAAACTTAAGCTTTCAGTCTAATTAGAAGTGGTATTAACTAAAGTTGGCCTTGACAAGAGATATTTAATAAATGAGATCTTGCTTGTTCTACCACTATCACCGGTCACTATGAAAGTAATGCACATAAGGGAAAACTGCTTTTCTCCTTTATTGGTAGATATGTGTAGGACATTATCTTTATTTTTATTGTTAATTATTGAATGCATTTACCATTGTGATAAAACATAACACAGGAAACACACAAATAAGCCTACAGCTTCTCTTCGTGCAAAAATGAACGAATTTTGATGTACGCCAAGCTGTAACTGTTTAAAAATACTTTCAAAACCATGAATTCTGCCTTTTATTTAACATTTATCTTCTCTTTACTCGTGTTTTACATTTGTGATAAAAGTGTATTTCTCTGTAAAAACAATCTTACGGCAGGTGTTGTAACACTCAAGTTACAGTTTTCACGGGCACCATCCGTCGTATATGACAACTTGCCGTTTGTAATTTACGGTATAAGGTCAATGTATTTCGTGAAAATTGGAACCTATACAAAAAGATGATAAGCTACTGTCTAGCGTGAAATACTTAAGTAAAATTTAACGCAGCTAACTTCAGATACATTTTTTTCAATCGATATAAATTAAAATTAAAACTAAGACCCGCTCAGAACGCCACATAAACGTTATTGCACGCAAAATTTCAAATTAAACGGTTTTGCAATTTTAGAAACAGTACGAAGTAAATATTTTGTGATAAGTAGTTTAAAACCACTGAAATGTAATAGAAGGTACATACCCTTACAGACAGCTCTCACCAGATTCGCATAAAATGGTATATAAATACCACCACCAATTGACATTTTAAAATAATCTAAATAACACAAAAGCAAATCAGACATTCTCTTTAATACGTCTGTACTTTTATATGTTCATGATTTTGCACAATAATATGATAAAGGCACATTTTTACAGCAACAACAATTTGTAGACATATAAAGTGGCTCTATGGTATGTTCTCCGTCGTTGAAATGTAACAAAATAATTCAGACATGGTAAAAATGCTCGGTTCACAGTTTTATAAAAGACAATGTATTTTTTTTTTGTATTTAGATACCACATGTAATGGAATCTATACTGCAATTTACCAATAACAGAACTTGTTTTATTCCCAGTCTTCCCTACCACTGTCAGGTTATTGCATAATATGTTATTGTGTTTTAAAATGTTCTTTCATTGAGATGTAAAACCTTTAATAGGGATGTCCAGGTATGTTGACAATATATTATTATTGCAGTATCGGAATGACGCACAAAATAGAAGTACAGATACACGAGACACAGTTTGTGAATGTAGAGCAAACGCGTCGTAAATGCTCAAATATCCGGTACCCGTTTATTGTTATGTCTGCCTTGAAAAAAGGGGACGGGAATAACGTTCCGCACAGGTGCACCGCATAGTTGTCCAATTATATGTCATTTTCGTTCCGACAGTGGCAATGGAAGGAAAAGGATTTTAGTAAGAAGTGAAACTTAAAGGTAATCTCTTTGTTTAGACATTTATTGGAAACATAACTAGAGGTTAAATGCTTTTGTTTATTGTTTTGTTTTGTTATATTATATATTGGTCTTTCCTTGTTTGTGTTAATCTGTTTAAATATTTTAAAACATGTACATCATTGCTAATTTAATGCGAAAAATCATTATTGACATAACATTATAATGTTTATAACTACTAGGATTTTAGTGATATTTAAGTGAAAAATACTGGTTTCTATATTCTTCAGCCACGAGATTCTATGTTTTAACAATATACTATGTTTTACGATAAGTAAGTAAAACCAGTTTGATGTAGGGCCTTTCCAATATAATCAGGATGGAAAAGAACACATTAATACATAACAGGTGTTTGAAACCTTTCGATAAGATTTCTGAGGTAGTACATTTTAATCACTTGTTCTGTGCTTGTTTACTAAGTTTTGAGATATTCATTTTGAAAAGATCATCAAAACGTGCATTTACCACGATTTGCAGATTTTTACAAAACAGTAAATACTGTGAACATTAAAGAATTAGACGTACTATTGAGCAAACTTAGTTGCACCACATCGCACTACTGGATGCACATGCCATTAAAAGGGTCATGAAATTGGCCTTAATTTTTTCAAACGTTTTTAACAGAGTTTTAACAGGTAACCATTAAAAATTCACTCATTACTTCTTACTATTTAATGGGATTTTCATGACCATAGTTTTAATGCCATACATAAAAAGCCATGAAATAAGTATATCAAAACCCTGGTAAAATATACCTTGTTAAAATGACTTTGATGGCCATGAAAAGCTGCTTAAAATAAACCATTAAAATATGTTAACAGGATCTTTAAAACTCCATGAAAATTTTTAATTTGCATGAAATTAATATGCCATTAAAAATGTACCCCTTAATTCCACATGAATTAGTAAAATCTAATGAGGCCATTAATTTTTTAAATATTCTGTTAATGGCCGTTAATTATTAAAAAATTGATTAATGGTCTCATTAAATATGTCTGATTCAATTTTAATGGGTTCGTAATATTTTAATGGTATATCAAATTAAGGGCCATGAAAATTTGCCATCAGAATTAGACATCTTAAGATAATCAACTTCGTATTGATATTTGCAGTATTGATTTAAACTACGTATTACTACACATGTAATAGTATCTATACATATGTACTGTTTTGTAAAATGCTAGAAGAATATTTGTTTCTTCTATTTTCTCTCATTATTTTGTAATGTAAACACATGTAACAGCCTCGTACAAACATTTGTTATATTGTATCCTTATTCTGTCATATCTTCATATGAAATGAGAAAATAAATGGATATTGTATTGTATTGTGTTGTACTGAGAAGGGTTTACAGGTACCGGTTTAATAGATCAAGTGACCATGTGGGTAGTTTTAACTATTCCACATTATAATATTGACAAACATTCTGACCAAGTTTTTACTGGTACAGACATTAGGCATCAGGTGTATTCAAAAAGCAACTGTTGATGATTATGTCAGCGCACAATGGGCAGTCACAATTTAGCTCTACTTCAGTACTTTGTGCTCAGGTGCATGCACTTAAACAGCTAAGAGCAAATGTTGGAGGGATTGCATCACAAGCAGCTCCCCCCTCCCCAATCAAGCGTACCACACTCTTTGATTCATTGAAACGAAGAAGCGATTGATCTGCCCATGTCCCAAATGAATTTAAATCAGACTGTAAATCTTCAATTACCTGTTAAATAAAGTGATGCAAGAATTAATGCGGTTAATTAACGGTTTTTCCTATTTTAATGGATATTTTACAGGGTTTTAAACCATGTTTAATGGTATGTGCATCCAGTAGTGTCAGCATTCGCGATATATTTGCCAGATATTTGTAGAATTCATTTTAAAAAAAGGTAACCTGAGATAACATTATGCTATATTTGTCTTACAACATGCGGAAATAACTTTATACAAAAATATAATTCTCAGCTCATGTTGGGAATACCAGTTACAATTGAAACATATTTTAGTGTAATTTAGCATATGTTTACTTATGTTTATATATTTAGTTCTGAAGACGGCCTTGGAGTTCTTATAGCGGGGTTACATTTCATTAAATCATGTGATGATAGAAGAAAACAATCCCAGTTATCTCCGTAGTAACTGAACCTTAAAAAGCAATATGTATTATATGCAACATGATACTATTGGTTTATAGTGACTAAATGATCTTTAACATATTTTATACTTGATTACGCCAACATTAATGAACTGATTCCTAACAGTCAATTTCATTTATAAAAACAAAAAGACTAATGACAAAACCAAACAAAAAACAAAACTAACCATACAATCAAACAAAAACCCACCAATTTTACACAAACACATTTGACTAAATTACCAATCCATTTTTCAATTTTGGTACATTTTTATATTTGATTCAGATTTGTCCCGCCTTTTCAAAGTTTGCACCGCGTTAACATTTGCGAATTTGAAGCAACATGTGACACAACATAAACGAACTTACAGTATTTATAAATAGGATGTTTTTTTAAATTTTTGAAAAATGCGTTTCAATAGACATAAAAGATAACATTGAAGATAAATATGTGTACGCTGAAAATGAAATCTTATACCTAACTCCATTTTGTAGGGCGAAGGTTTATCCTTGATCTATTTTAACGGAAAAAAGAAGAAAAACAACACATCGTCAAAAGTATTGTACAAGGTCACAGTGTATTTGGCCTCATGATAATATAACCGTTATTTGCTAATAGAAGGCGGACACGAAATCTGAAGAATTTGAAGTTTATTCTTAAAGTCGCAATATCTCAGATAACGTTATTGGGAATAAGGATTTTGCTATTTCACAGAAAGAAAATTGTTTCTCACCAGATTTTTAACATGTGCATATGTTTGTACTTTATCATCGCGATATCAAATTGGGTACTTTTAACAAGTTATTTATTTTTATCTACTATTGCTATAAAAAGTTATAACCAGAATTTCTCAATATTTGTGAGCTTTAAACATAATCGACTTTAGACATATATCGAAACAAAAGTATGAATAAAAATTGCAAAAACTGCGATTGTTATGAAAAATGAAAAAAATAGTTTTGAGCTTATTATTGTGTTCCATTACAAGCGATTAGATTAAATCAGAATGTGGTCATGGCAATGAGATTTGCATTATTTCAAGCTTAATTTTCTTCAAATTATTTCCATTCTGTATAGGGAATTTTTAATGGTAAATTGAACACTCTTTATCTTCACCAAGTTACAAAGTTACATCTCCACCAGGTGATCCTTTCCATATGCAATGGTAATGCAAGACACCGTATGTAAAACACAAAAGTACTCATGTAAATGATTAGAAACATGCATACTCAATGCCTTTGTTAAAGGCAAAGCAACCAGGGAAACACAATTAGCCCTTTTCCGTACCTTTGGTTTCCAAAAGGAACCATCGGATATAATAGGATTAAATTTACGTTTATTAGTTTGACATATTTTTTTCATTTTGTAAAGTCACATAACCCTACATTTCATTTCATACACCCATTTTGAAACATTGTTTTTTAGGGTCAATAGATTAAAGGCCATATCTGCCTCTGCCTCACCCTCCGCCCCTATATTATTTAATTTTCAGTTCAGTTTCTTGATACTGTATTTTAGTATACATCATCCAAATCCAAGATTCCTACATATCCCCAAATAGTTACCCCCTTCTTTTTCTGCCCTGTGTATGTTTCTTCTTTTTGTTTTGTGGCATTACTTAGTATCCCTCACCCACATCCTACGCCGCCCCAATATACCGCTCCCCCCACTTCAGTCATTTTATTTAGTTCTGCTTCCAGTTCAGTTTCTTAATATTGTATCTTAGTATCCCTAATCCGCATCCCGCACCCATTACCCCATCCCCACATACCACATATCACTTTCCTGTATCTAAGCATTCCTCATCAATATTTCACCACCTCACCCCTATCCCTATTCAAACCCTGCCCGTCTCTGGATTGGGGGGTGGGGGCATATAGTCGATACCTTGTCCTTCCGTCCGTCCGTCACACTTCTTGTCCGGAGAATAACTCGAAAAAAATTGAATGTACCAAGTTGAATCTTTATACAATGATAGAGCTCATTGAGAGGAAGTGCAGTAACAAGGACCCATATCTCTAGGTCGTCCGATTGTTGAATTTTCTGCCTTTTTAAAAAACCTTGTCCGGGACATAACTCGATTACTATGTAAGGTATTTCCTTGATACTTTACTTATTGATAGAGTTTAGTAAGAAGGGGTGCAATGATAAAGAACCTTATCTCTAGGTGGTCTCATTTTTTAATTATCTTCCTTTTTATGAAACCTTACTTTACATATTAATATAGGTCAGTAAGAGGGAGTGTAGTTGAAAAGGAATCATAACTCTAGGTGGTCCAGTTTTTGAATTATATTTCTTTTTATGAAAACATTGTCCGGGGCATAACTCAAATACTATATTAGGTTTTGACATCATACTTCAAATATTAATAGAAGTCAGTGAGAAGATGTGCAGTGATAAGAAACTACAACTCTAGCTTGTCCCATTTTTGAATTATCTCCATTTTGTGACTCTTTTTGTCTAGAGGATAACTCAAAAAGAATTGAAGATACTATGTTGAAACTTTATACAATGATAGGGCTCATTGAGATAAACTACGTTGACAAGGAACCATAACTCAATATGGTCCCATTTTCGAATTATCTCCCTTTTTGAAAACCTTGTCCTTGGGTATAAATTGATTACTCTTTAAGATATTGACTTGATACTTAATGTATTGATAGAGGTCAATAAGAGGTGGTGCATTGACAAGGAACCATAATTCAAGGTGGTCCCATTTTTAAATTATCTCCTTTTTTACATATTCATAGAGATCAGTGAGAGGGAGTACAGTGTTGAAGAATCACAACTCTTGCTGACCACATTTCTCTTTGACCCAGCCTCTGCGACTGAAAAGCCCCTTATGCTACAGTAATTTCGGGAAGCATTGTTACGCACTAATAAGCTTGCGCCGTATTCAGCTCACATGTGAGCTGTTTTTGTTGACTATAAGGTGCATACGTCAAGATGCTGCATATCCCCGTACATATATCTCATTTGTGATAGGTTGTAATTAAGAATCAACAATATCATGATTGGACACTGCGTTATCACCACCGTCGTCAACAACAACATCATCGTAATCATCATTATTATATTCGTCGTCATTACAACCATCAGCATCGCATCAGAAGCAGCAACAACAGTAGCAGCAGCAGCATGATCACCACCACCACTACAACATCAACAACCACCATCATAATCATCGTTATGCTGCTGTTGCTCCTACTACTGCTGCAACTACTGCTTCTTCCACTGCTGCTGCTATAGCTACTGCTGCTGTTATTTTTGCTACTGCTACTATTGTTGCTGCTGCTGCTACTGCTACTACTTCTGCTTCTGCTACTGCTACTACTGCTGCTGCTGCTACTGCTACTACTACATTGCTACTACTATTGCTGCGCTGCTACTGCTACTACTGTTGCTGCTGCTGCAGCTGCTACTGTTACTACTACTTTTGCTACTACTACTCCTACTACTGCTACTACTGCTGCTGATGCTACTGCTACTCCTACTACTGCTGCTGCTGCTATTACTAATTCTAATACTACTGCAGCTACTGCTACTGCTACTACTGCTACTACTATTTCTACTACTGCTGCTGCTACTGCAACAACTGCTGCTGCTACTACTACTACTACTGCTGCTCATCGTAAGTTGTATGCGTTGTCAACCACCGAATATAGCTTATGCGTGAGCTATATACGGCGAAAACATCCATCGGTGTAACCATCGCCGTGTTTACTTTTTAATTCGGACATTGCCACTTTATCCAGTATGTGGTGATTCAGGGGGCAAACAGGCTACCTGTATCCGTTGATACACTGAAATAATGAAATAATTGTTGAGGTCCGTTGAATGCACATATTAGTAAATATATCAAATATGGATATTCCATTATATGCATACTGATTATGGTCATTTTTAGTTATAAATACAAAAAAAGGGTGTTTTCAGAGTTATTACCCTTGTCCTTGATTTTAAACTGATCCGTAGAAAATCACGTTTGTATTGTTGCAGTATCAACTAAAATCTGTAAAAAGATCTGTAATTCCTGTTTAATGTTGTAATTATCAGTTTTAAACATACGTACACGCACTGTTTATGTTTTTGAAGACTTTGTATGTCAACAATTATTTGTATCAAATTTGTGCTACATTTCGGGCGCTAAAGTTTTGACATTTCATGAAATGTTACACAGTTTTATTTGAACGTAGCTATGAAGAGTAAATTTCGTTTTTAGTCTTTTTAATTAGTTCAAATCTAAATTTTGATAACATATTCTACTTAAATAACTGTAACGTTTGAATAACTATGAGAAAAATCGGTCTTGTTGTCTTGTGTCTTCATAGTTCTTTAATAGCTTTATTATTCTGTAACGTTGCCTAAGCCGCATAAAGATCTAGTTCGATAAATGTTTCACATTCTAGTTCATTGTTCAAGTGTACCCATTAAAACAGTTTTAATTCAACATATCACATTTTAAACTGTCATGATTATACTACAAATAACAACTTGTTTGCCAAAACGAGAGTTGATATACTTTGTTTAACTTCCGCTGGCTATTAATTCGCGTTACATGCAAAATTGTCTTGTTAAAACCACAAATGGCGGCGATAGTCACTTGGACTTATACTCACTTAGAGAACTTGGACATAGTCATGTCAGCTATACATACGTTCATTTGCGCTGTCTGGCTATTTAGCCAATACATCAGTCCACAATATAAACTATATATCATAGAATTTGATTAATCTTTTGAATAGTTATACAGTTTTATCGAAATCTTCGTAACACGTCTTTTGTAAAAAAAAGCGTCCATTATCTTAGAATAGAAACGTCTGAAGATTTAGTCTGGATGCTCTGCTTTTGTCACATACGCATTCGCATTGGATTTGAAAAGAAATCAAGAAAGTACTCAGTGTTTTACGACCAAACTTTCGCAAAAAAAAAAAAAAAGAAAGTTTTTTTCTTGTGAAAAGTATCTTTATTCTAATGAAAGTTATCTAGTTATTGAATGCAGAAAATAAATTTTGCAAAAATATGTCACTGTACAAATGACATATGAGCCTTACAAATTAATCTGGGAAAAGTAAAAGTGTGCTTAAAATGGAATGGACGTTCAATCTGTAAGCATATGCGTGCATCATGCTGATAAATACGTTTCAGAAAATGCATATTCTGTTAATACTTTTGTTGTAAGAGAAAAACATTCGAACGACTATGTCTGTTACGCAAACGTTTGATAGAGTAGACCATGTGGAGGCAGATAGTTCATGGTGATCTATTTCAGTTCATTATATAACAGTTAGCTCCCTTTATATAAATGTTTTCATCTATTGCTTCCTCTGTGCTCACACTGCTGTAGTTTGTGGTCTAGGATGGCTGCGTCCTGGAACGTGGTTTTCCCTATTTAGTATTCTTCCTTGCTTTTACACCTTCCCCCATGACCCCTGACCCATTTCTCTAACCTAACCCAGTTGTTATATCTTGCATATAATTAAAATGTACTTGCTGTTGGAGTTTTGAAGCAAACCTGTCAGCTATAACTTTAATTGCAGTTTCTATTTGTGGCGGGCAAATTTTGCGATCTTTGGCCTGGCTATTTTTGTTGTGCTTTGTGCATTGATTCCACGTTAACTCGTTAAATTCCAAAATAAAAATATTTGAAAACTACCAATCTTCAAATAGATTTTTTGAGTATTTATTTGATGGAACAATGTTTCAACAGTCAACATTTGATATAGTTGGACCCAAACAGGCCCTAGATTTTGTACCAGAACATAAGAAAAACACTGAGAAACTACAGCATAAGATACGTTATATTCAATGATATGTATTGCATGGCAGTCTTCAGAAACGAGTTAAATCTTTTTACAAAATTTAATGTGTTAAATCAGAAGACACGTCAATGAACACACATATAGCCTATTGTGCTGTTCATGCGTTTAACAAAGGGTGTGTATTAGAGGGTTTAGGATAAGTATGTAAATTAAGTCTCATTTTCTATTTTAGCTGTACGTGCCATCAGTCAGCTCCTGTAGTTAAGGATGAAGAATACCTTGTTTGTTAAACCGTAGCAATTTATTGTATTTCGTATAATCTAATGTTTTAGGTGTTACAATCTCAAGTTCGTTTATCTGTCCCTTCAAGTACAATTTTTATCCAGGTTTAAGGTACATGACCCTCCAAAGTTATTTAAGAAAAAAAATACGACTTAACACTTTTCAGTGTGTTATCCGCAGAAGTCTGCGTAGTTGATTGCACGTATAAGCTTAAAATGTATATGCTGCGGGGTTCGTGTTCCATGGTTACGCATTTCTAAACAACTATGTATGACAACTGGTTTTTCGACGGCTTCAGTACCATTCTCTTACGACCAAAATGGAATATTAGGGTAATATTATCAGCACAATATCAAACACTTTTCATGGTACCCTATTTATCTAAATGTGTAAAGTAATCACGGCAACATAGATGATCTTTGGCATTTTTTTATCATAATTTCTTAGAAAAAATATAAAATAAATTTATCTTTCTCGTTTAATGTAGTTTCAAAACATTTTATTTCTAAAGTAAGTAATATGTTTGTTTTATAACATATTTGACGTCGTGGAAGTGAAATAAAGCCATTACATAAATTTTTATTACACTAGTGAAGTAAAGCTTTGACATTGATGTCGTTTTGGGTATATTACATTGATCGAGTTTACTTGGCCAATATAAGGTAAAAAAAAAGAAGAAATTTTGATGTTTCGACAGGAAAAGCTTACATTTGATAAAAAGAACTTCACATTTGTGTCTTTCCCCATTGGATTTATTAAACTCGTTGAATGAAACTGACAGAATGCGAGCGTCGCATTTTATTATTTTGTTTAACTCGTTTACTAAATTCTATATGAAAAGACAAGCATGAAATAACCTTTTTTATTTTTTAAACAAATATCAAAGCTTAAAATACATACAGCAGTACGCCTCAACTGACTCTTTTAAATAAAAAATCATTGTGCTTGCAATTCATGAATAGTGTTGAAATACAGTTTAAAAGCTGAAACTGTGATCCTTTGATATACCAGTGTCAATGCCTTTGAAATTTACATTTAGATGTATAGGTCACTGGGTTCGTTACCATAGTAAAATTAATTTATTTCAAGATATCACTTTTTCTACTGAAATATGAACAATTTTAGAGCATAGTTTTGGTATATAAGTACCATATTATCAATGGAAACGGGATGAATATGTATTATAAATCAAACTTGGCCGTCACAAATGGCCGTAATAAGTAACCTTGCACCCAAATATTTTCCTAATAACATAATATGTTTAAAATTTCAGCATTATTAAACCATTAAGTATCAGATCAAGGACAGGTTAATGAATTTGTTTTAAGAAAAATGAGTATGCAAAACACATTTAGTTTGTCGTAAACGTTGTCGTAAAACCTTTGCTTAGTGCTTACGGCCGCAAGAGAACATTTACTAACACACAAAAAATGGTTTTAAACACACTCCATCTAGGCAATGGAAAAGAGAGTCCTTTCACATATAGGCTGAAATGATCGGATTAACTTTTCTATCTTTCTTTTTTTACTGCTCCATAAGTATAACATCTTCTCAGTTTACAGTTGAAAATACTTTAACGCTGTAATAATGTTTCAGATTTCTTGAATCTGTTATTCAGTTAGGTAGTTGTTTTTCAATATGCAACAAAATAGTCTGACCTTCGAAGGCGGAGCGTGCAAAACAGGTTGCGATTAAACAATTTGCAATTCAAATGTTTTTCTTTGTATTTGTTATTTTACTGCGCAATAACATGCAATGTAATAAGGACAAAATAAGAAGAAACTGGACTTAACATCTTTTAAAATAAACTTAAGCGTACGCGAATGCTACGAAGGGTAGCGTATGTGCGAGCGAACTAAATACAATAATATGAATCATTTGTTTACATAAGTGCACCCATAAGTAATAAGGTTTTAAGGGAAAACATTTCCTCCCTACAGTGAAACGCCTCCAAACTATCTAAAAAGACAACACTAGATCGCGATGAAGTCGAAATCAATTTAATACATAAAAAGTATATTATATATTCACTATTCAAATTATTGGTATGTGTGTTTTAACATTCTGCATGGTTTATTTTGGAGTAATCTATCGTCTTCAAGTGGGCCTTTTTAAATGCAGCAGAAGTGTAACGTCTCCACACGGTGACCAGAATATCAAAGCATTAAAGTAATATTGCTGTTGATTAACACTTATGTACAATTACAATACCATTTTATTTGCCTGACAATGTTAACAATGTTCTTAAGACTTTAAATAACCTGAAAAGAAATCCGTATAGTATGTACTAACATAAGTGTTCTTAGACATGCTCTATTTACATAACCTAATTTGAATTTGATACAAAAACTTTCTGGTACGGTAGTTACAATAACTATATCAAGACAACTTATATAGATAAAGAAATGTATTTGATTCGTCATAGCTAAAGTACATAATATAAAAAAACGTAAGTAATATAGAATCTTTCCATTCCTTTACGTTTATGTCCTTTCCTTTGTCAGTACTGTCGGTTATGCGGATTGCATTCAGTATAATGTCGCATTATACATTCCGAGTTTCTAACTGAACTTAACAGTGTTAAGAGACCAGAAAATTTTCACAAGAAATGTAAGCGGTCATGTATACAGAAATTGATGGAACATAATTTATCACGTTATGTTCTATTCCATTAAAACCATGGTTGCACGTTTCTGATAAAATCATTTTGCCATTTTTAAAACTACCATGTATGTATTTGTACAATTTTGTTGCATTGTATACTAAGTCTTGTATCTGAGTTAATAAAGTTATAAAGGTATGTTGTGTTCTATAGGTGTGCACGTGGAGTGTCCTGTCATATATGTGTCTACATGCCGTTTCTCTGCATAAACATATTGTTAACAAACAATAGAATTTCTGGTAGTCCGCGTTACATCGTATAGCGGAGTACTTTTGTCCTCACGTTTTTTGGAGTTTAAAACCGGTTTTGAATGCTTGTGTGATTCGAGCTATAATTAGATGTAAATTGTTTCGAAGATCTTTCAGGGCAGAAAGTTCCTCAGTAGATAGATTAGGCCGCAACCTGTACTTACTGTTCTTTTGAAGAAGTTCATGCGTTATAGCATCAATGTAAAAGTCAAGTGTAGAGTCTCTACCAGAAGGTGGAGAAAATATTGCATGTTTTTTGTCTGATATTTATGTTCATTTTTCACACCTTCAGCACTATCACAATCATTTTCACCATCAGAATCCTCTTCCGGCTTGTAAAAACATTCTTTCAACCGTAAACGTCTCGTCAACTCAAAAATCACTTGTTTTAACTGTATCTCATTATGGTGCTTAGGTTTAAGACAAAATTTTAGTCCCTTACCTAAAAGTCTAAACTCACAGTTTATAAGTTTCCTTGAAGAAAGATTTTTCACTGTCTCCTTGCCCCTTTGTACTTTTCTTATTTTCTTTTGTTGTTGCCATTTTCACCTACTTTGAATCCGGATGAATCTCCTGTTCCTTTTATTTCTTCCAGACACTTGATAAGTTGATCTATGGACTCCTTTAAGCAGCTCTGTGAACCCCGAGGTTTGATTCTCGGAGGCTGATCCTCGTTCCTTTTCTGTTGTTTTGCCCCATTTTGTGACATTCGCGTAGGTCATATTCAGTGCGTTGCCTGGGGGCTTCTCGTTTTATTTTTGACTGGTTTAAGTTAACATGAGAAGAAATTGGATTTTTTTCTGCATTTTCTTGATTTTGTCCAGATGATGATTTTTGTTTTGCAGCAGTAGTTTTCTCTTGATCATTTCGTCTCTTTTTCTCTCTCATTTTGTTGTTGTTGCTTTTGTTGTTGTTGTTGTTTTTCTTGTTCTGACTGTTATTTTCATTTATCTCTGGACAGGAAGTATTGTTGACTGGAACATCCTCTAGCAAATTTTGTTGACCCTTAAATGTGTTTCTCATTTTCCTCTGACTTCTGCAAATGTATTGAGTACACGCGTATTTGTTTCTTATTTTTTCAATGTATATATTTTACAGGATCATTTTTGTTGATATTATCTATGTTTAGGATTCACCTGGTATGTATAACTTCTTCAATCAGAGCTGTTATATTTCGATCTCTTCAGATTGTTCAGCACGACATTTATGTTGTGTTTGTGTATTGTTTCATTTTTCAGCTCGAACAATTCGGTTTGGATGGTTCCAATACTCCCGGTTTAAATGCCTTGGGTATAGTTTAATCACCCATTGGATATGGTGCCTGCTTTTTAACTTTCTCTTTTGGCAGTTTCTGTGATATGCAGCCTTCATAACCACAGATCTCCTCTCTAAGTTCCAGTTTGTTTAGTTTTGTTTCTCGTTTAGGGCAAAGCCATTATTTTATCTGGGGACCTTTTCATGAAATTGCACTCTGTGCATCATTGACCCGCCGTATGAATACATCTGCGGATGTCCCTAAATTTTATTCTGGTACTTAAAACATGTGTAAATGCTGAGTTCTGCTCAGCCCGGAGCTAGAGGGCGTGGGCGGTAGCTTGCATTTCTACTACCGCCCATGAACAGGCTCAATCAAACCGAGCCTGCAACATGTTCATTTATTTCGTGTTGAGCGACCTGTGGTTTTCCATTTTTTTCTTTTTAGCTCTGAGCAATGCTCAGGTGAGTTTTTCTGATCGCTCGATGTCCGGCGTCCGTCGTCTGTCGTCCGTCTGTCGTCTGTCTGTCGTCCGTCAACATTTAGCTTGTGTATGCGATAGAGGCTGTATTTTTCAACTGATCTTCATGAATTTTAGTGAGAATGATTACCTTGATGAAATCTAGGCCGAGTTCGAAAATGGGTTATCTGCGGTGAAAAAGTAGGTCACTAGGTCAAATCAAAGAAAAACCTTAGTGTATGCGATAGAGGCTGTATTTTTCAACTGATCTTCATGAAATTTTGTCAGAATGATCACCTTGATGAAATCTAGGCCAAGTTTGAAAATGGGTCATCTGGAGTCAAAGACTAGGTCACTAGGTCAAACAAAGAAAAACCTTGTGTATGCGATAGAGGCTGTAGTTTTCAATTGATCTTCATGAATTTTGGTCAGAATGATTGCTTTGATAAAATCTAGGTCAAGTTTGAATATTGGTCATCCGGGATCAAAAACTAGGTCACTTGGTCAAATCAAATAAAAACCTTTTGTATGCAATAGGGGCTGCATTTTACACCCGATCTTCATGAAATTTAATCAGAATGTTTGTCTATATGAAATCTAGGTCAAGTTTGAATATGGGTCATCTAGAGTCAAAAACTAGGTCACCGGGTCAAATTAAAGAAAAACCTTGTGTACGCAATAGGGGCTGCATTTTACACTGGATATTCATAAAATTTAGTCAGAATGATTGCCTTGACGAAATCTAGGTCAAGTTAGAATATGGATCATCTGTGGTCAAAAACTAGGTCACTAGGTCAAATCAATAAACAACCTTGTGTATGCAATAGAGACTGTATTTTTCAATTGATCTTCATGAAATATGGTCAGAATGCTAGCCTTGATGAAATTAAGGTCAGTTTTGAATATGGGTCATCTGGGGTCAAAAACTAGGTCGCTAGGATATATCAAAGAAAAACGTTTTGTATGCGATAGAGGCTGCATTTTTCAGTCGAGGTTGATGAAATTTAGTCAGAATGATTGCCTTGATCAAATCTAGGTCAAATTCGAATGTAGGTCATCTTAGCTCAAAAACTAGGTCACTAGGTCAAATTGAAGAAAATGCTTGTTTACACTTAAGAGACCACACTTTTGATGCAATCTTACTGAAAATTGGTCAGAATATTTGTTTCCATGAAATCACTATGTCAAACATGTTTACACTGTTATGGTGTGTTTCTCAGGTGAGCGACCTAGGGCCATCTTGGCCCTCTTGTTTTTTCTTTTTACACTTTGCTTTGCCTTAGGAAGATGAGGGGGATTTCAAAGCGAGGCATAATCTTAGTCGGTTTGTACTGCCAAAATGGTGTTTTTGCCCTTGACCGTTTAGTGCGGTGGCCCATAGTGTTCTTTTTACTTGTTTTACCATGCATTTATGTTATTTACACATTCATACATACAATGGTGTAGGGTTTCGTTTCAGGGAGACAGTGTTCTCAAAAGTTAGCTATTCCTGCTGGATTTTTAAGAAAGCATTCATTGATAGCCAAATGCCAGAATTTTTATTTACGTTTTTATGCTTATAAGGTTCATGATTTATTATCAAATGCTCACGTTTTCATTTTCATATTTTAATTTTAATTTTTACTTCTCATATGCTCATGTTTTAATGCTCATATACTAAAAGTTCAATAATCAAATATACAAGTTTTAAAAAAAGATGGCAGGAAGTTTTTAGTAACATTAGCGTTTTCATGTGAATATAAAGAATGCGTTCCTCAATAGACATAAAAGATAAACGTGCAGATAAATAAAGGTTCGCTAAAATGAAATCTTATACCTCACTCCATTTTGTAGGACAAAGATTTAACCTTAATTTACTTTAACGAAAAGAAAGAAAAGGCAAAAACGTTATTAAAAAACAATATACCTCATAAGTGTGTACAAAGTCACAGTGTATTTGGCGTCATAATAGGGGGCGGACTCGAAATTTGAAGTTTATTCTCAAGCAAGTCGCTTTAGCTTATGTCCAAGCTCGGATGACGTTATTGGGAATAAGGATTTTGTTATTTCACAGATAAAAAAATTGTTTCTATAAAGATGTTTTACATGTGCTTGTGGTTGTACGTATTATCAAGATATCAAATAAACTCCTCCAAATTCAAAATTTGTTTCCTTATTATATTATGGAAAAGACCCCAAATCTACTATTAATTGTGTATTTTCTACTATCTATTTATTTTTACCTACTGTTACTTATATCTATATAAAAACGTTTAACCAGAACTAGAATTTCTTAATAATTGTGAGTTTTAAAAACAGTCGACATTAAGACATATCGAAACAAAAACTTGAATGAAAATTGCGAAAACGGCACTTTTCATGAAAATGAAAATATTAGTTTTGAACAAATTATAGTGTCCCATTAAAAGCGGTTAGACTGAAAACAGAACGTTGTCATAGCAATGAAATTTGCAAGTTTTCGAGCTTGATTTCCCTTCTGTATGTTTTTTTCATGGTGTATTGAACACTATCTACACCATGTTCCAAAGCTACATCCCCGACAGGTGAATCCCCACCATACGCAACGGAAATGCAAGACACGATATGTAAAACATAAAAGTATTCATGTAAATGATTAGAAACACTCACACTCAATGCCTTTGTAAAAGACAAAGCAACAAGGGAAACACTACCAGCCAGAATCCGTTTTGGTTTCCAAACGGATCCGACGGATATGTTATGTTTACATTTATGTTTATTAGATTGACGTTTTGATTTTTTTGTAAGTCACATAACTTTACGTTTCATTTAATACACTTATTTTGAAACTTCATATTTGTTTCAATAGGTCTAAAGTCATATCGGCCTCCGCCCCACTCGCCGCCCTATTTTATTCAACTTTCCGTTCAGTTTCATGGTATTGTATCTTAGTATCCGTCACCAAAGATCCCAGATACATATACATATATATCCCAAAATACATACCTCCCTTCCTTTTCTGCCTATTTTTGTTATGTTTTTCAAATCAGTTTCGTGCCATTTCTTAGTATTCCTCCCCATATCCTACGCCACCCCAACATATCCACCATTACAATTCCCTTTATTTATTTCTATTTTCAGTTCGTTTTCTTGATATTGTATCTAAGTATCCCTCATTCACATCCCGCACCTTCTCCCCTCCCCACACACCTCACCAACACACCCCCACCTTTCCCTGTATTTTGTTTTACTTTCAGATCACATTCCAATATCTTACGTAGCATTCCTCAACCATATTCCACAATTTTATCCTATCCCCACATACACCTAAGCCTACTCAACCCCCTCTTCGCCTCTGTATTGTTTTCACTTTTAGTTCAGTTTCTGAATATTGTATCTTAGTATCCTACAGCGAACCTCCCAACCCCCCCCCCCCCCCCACACACACCCCCACACACATTCCCTTTCTACCGCACAAGTACTCCCATCAATGCCACTGTAATTATATTTACTTCCAGATTAGTTCCTTGATATTGTATCACAGTATCACTAATCAAAATAACTGCCCTCCCTGTCCAACCTGTCTCCCATCTCCTCTGTTCTGTATATTTCTACTTTCGGTACTGTACTTAAGTATCCCTCACCCACAGTGCACATACCTCCCTTACCCAGCTTGCATTTACTTTTTAAGTTTAGTTACTTGTTCCGAAGTATCCTTTTCCCCCGACAACTCTAATTTTGTTATCAGCAGTTTCTGGTGTTTCTTAATGTTTTGATAGAGGTTCTCCACAACCCCAAAGTAATTGCTGTTTTGTGTTGCCATTTTCAAAGCATTGTCACATTCTGCTTGCGAGTTGTTGTTAGCTTAGCATTTCTTTTAAAGCTTCGCATGTAAAGAGGTATGTCAATAGCCTCCAGACAAAATACTTGCAAACTTATATCTTTGGCATCACGAGAAGACCAAACAGGACAAGTTGCCGAACGCCTAACTCGAGCTTTTACTTTGTCAAAATAATATCCTTATTGCATGAAAGCAGGTTCCTGAAACTTTCGATTGAATGCTTTCGAAATGATCAAATACTTCTGCATAATGTTTTAATTCAATAAACATATTACATTTTAGACAGCCACAGTTATACTACAATTACAACTTGTTTGGCAAAACCACGGTAGACGTACTTAGTTTCATCACCTATTGTCTCGCGTATTGTTTAAATTAATCAAATTACATGCAAAATTGTCTTGTTAAAACCACAAATGGCGGCGCTAGCCACAGACCCATAAAAAACTTAGACGGAGTCCTGCTAGTAAGTCAATACAGAGGTCCACAGTATAAAGTTTACATCATAGAAATCGGTAACACATTTGAATAGTTTTATCGTTTCCTCCAAGTCTTCCTGAAAATTAAACAAATCTTTGTTTAAAAAATCGTCAGTTGTCTTGAAACGTGAACAGTTTGAAATTTAGTCTGGATTACCTGCCATTGTCACATAAAGCACTATCAAGACGACAATGAATTTGTTGAGGTAGTGTTGTATCTAAAGCTATCTACGTTCCAAATTGGCCTATATACTAATGCCATGTCTCTAATAAAGAAATGCAGAGCTGAGTATAATAATCTGCATCACTGTATAGCAGATGGAGCTCATCCAACACGGGTAAATTGACTATTGCAGGCCATCCTAATTATAATCATAGCTAATATGTGCTCTTTATCTAATACAGTGTTAGGAATACCACTCAGTAGCGCAATTATAAGGCCTAGAATAATTGCTTGTTTAAGGTAACGAATTAGTTGGAATGATAGATAGGCTTTCTTCTTTTTTTATAGAACATCAGAAAAATCATATGTCAGAAACTAAAATTGTGAAAAATATAAGTGATTGTATTGTCAACATTAGTTTCCATTTGCTTTTATTCCCCTTTTAATCTACCATTTCGTGAGCTTACAAAAGTTGAAAGAAAATCTTAGATAGGGGTTTGTTTTCGCTAGTTAGGATCTGGCTACTAAAAGCAAACAACTTCTAATTTTAGGCGTAGCAACCTTTTCAATATTTAACTAAAATTTCAATAGGTTTGCCAGTATTTCAATCTCTAGCTCAAGGTCTTCACAATGTTATGTCTGAGAACACATCAAATTTGCTTGATATATTTACGTCTGCCTGTGTATGTATTCTTGCAGTTATATTGATGAGTTTCCTCCAATTGATAGCAGCTTTATGAAGTGTGTAACATAACTGAAGCCAAGTACCAGTTCTCTTGTGTAAGACGCATTGATGCTTTTCTCCTAAATCCTACAAAAAGGACGGAGGAAGTGGAATTTTGTCTTGTGCTTGCTTAGTCGTGCCCTTAAAATTTAAGCTCTTGGTGCTCTGACTTCAGACAAGTTGTTGAGTACATTGGGGTAACTATACTTTAGATCGACCCTATTTTTATGTTTTCTTGTCTATGAAAATAGGGTACGTGCGAGGCTGGCATGCCCTAAACGCGTTTAAACCCCTACTTTCCTTTTTATAGGTTACTGACCGTTCCAAGGCGGTGCCTCTATTTTCAACTTGTTTTTAGGCCGCCTCGCACTTTGTGTTGTGTATGTTGTCTTGTTTACTGTTAGCGTTTCTTTCCTCTTTCTCCATACTACCCCTACTACCCCCATTTATGCTCCCTTGTAATTGCTGCCTCTCTTCTTTTACCAGGAGTAAGTTATCGTGCCCACCATAATTTTGACCGCCGCTCGTCCTTAGGCGGTGCCCGACTGTTGTTTTTTCCTGCTTATGTGTGTGTATGTGTATTTGTGCTTGTTTGGTATGGGCGGTGCCCCACAGTGTTTTTTTACTTTTCTGTTTGTTTATCTTTGTATGTAAGTTGTGTGTGTATGTGCGTGCGTTTGTGCGTGTGTTTGTGTTTGTGTGTGTGTGTGTGTTTTGTACGTGCGTGTCTACGACGCTGTATGAATACTGTGTTTAAGGAACGTGGCTTTCCCTGTTGAATATTCATCCTTGCTCCACCTTCCCCTTACATCCTGTATTTCATATATTTATAATGTATTTTGTTGTTGTATTTTTGAAGCAACCCTTCTACAATATTTTTCCCTTACAGCTTCTTTCTGTTGTGGGCCTACTTTGCGATGCATGGCTCTATGGCTGTGTTTTGGGGTACGCTGTGCTTCCGGGAAGTCTACCCTTACATTTTATCTTCTATTAATTTTAGTCATATATTTTTGAAAGCAATTTCCAAAAAGTGAATTTATGACCTCAATAAGTAATTATTCTTGACACAATGTTTTATACACATTTAATATATAAGACATAGACAAATGACGTAGATGAGGCCCTAAAAGGGGAAACTTGTTTAAAAATCTCATTTATTGGATGACTTTACGAGGGTTGTTCGATATGTAATGTGTATTGTGTTTTATCTTAAGTGGAACCGACCCAAATGATCAAATTAACTTTACATCCCTTCAAAGTATTCTCCGCGGTTGGAAATACATAACCTTCAGTCTGTGAATCCACTTCTGAAATGCGTCACAGTAGGCTGTTTTGTGTATACATCTGAAACACTGGCTGACGGCTGAGCCAAGGGCTTGCCTGGATTTATATCGACGAACAGATAAGAACTTTTTCAGTTTTGGAAAAAGGAAAATGTCGCAGGGGACTAGATCTGGAGAGTACGGTGGGTGTGGCAAGACGATCACCTTCTCCGACTTCAGAAATTGCTTTACAATTTCAGATGTATGTGCTGGAGCATTATCATGCAGTAGACAAACATGTTGAAATCCTGTCACTGGACGTCTTTTCTGATAATATCTCTTTAGCTTTTTTAGAACAACATCACGGTAATACCGGCCAGTGACAATTTTGCCCCTCGGCACCGGAACTTGTATGGCTATACCGTCACATGAGAAGAATATAGCATAGAGGACCTTCTTTGGGCTCATTGTCCTTTTGGCAACTACAGGCCGTCTACCATGTTTGGTTAGCCATATCTTGTTTCCAATTTTCCCAACTGGTTCGATATAGTGCATCCATGTCTCGTCACCAGTAACAATGTTTGCAAATAGCCTTTGGTTGAACTTTTGAAACTTTTTGAGCAATTGTTTGGCCGCTTGTACGTGTACCCATTTTTGTTCATCTGTCAATAGATGAGGTATCCATCTAGCAGAAATCTTTTGTAATTTCAAAATACTCTTCAGAATGAAATGCACTCTCGATAGTGATATGCCAACAGCTTTTGCAATATCGCGAATCGTATATCTGCCATCTTTTTCAATTATTTCCCTAACTTTTGAGACATTGGTCTTGCTTGTTGCAGTCACCGGTCGTCCTGATTTTGTAGCATCTTTAACAGACTCTGAGCCACTATAAAATTTCTTTCTCCACCTACGAACTGTCTTTGGTGTGGACGGATAGCTCAGTGGTTTGCACACTGGCCTTCCAATCCTGAGATCGGGGTTCGATCCCCGGCAGCTATTCGGGAATTTTCAGAAACGCTTTTCAGTGTTTCCCACCCAACTAGAGGTGTACTGGTCAGGAACCCAGGCAATCCTTGCGTGTATCAGTGCTATACACTGGGCACGTTAAAGAACCAGGCTGTCTATTCGAAACGAGCTAGGCTAAGTTAGCCGGATAAGCCTGTATCTGATTTCTGATCTCTCTGTCGTGGGGGCTTTGTCTCACTCTGTCCCTCTGGTCAGATCGCTCTGTGTCTGTACTAGTAGAGGATGAATTATGCGCCCTGTGTGGCTTCATTTGAACTATGTAAAGCGCCTTTGGCGCTATATAAATCTGGTATAATTTAATGTACAACGCCGGTGAATATACTATGTGTAAATTTAGGCGTTTGATCAAATAAAGCAGTTTCAGTTTTTCAGTTTCAGTACGAACTGTCTCATAAGATACGTTATTGGACCCATAAACTTCCCCCAATTCAGTAAAAATCTGCTTTACCGAATGACCGAGTTTTGTGCGAACTTTTATGTAAGCTCTAATTTCTTCAATATTCTCAACACGTTTTCCCACCATTTTTACAACAGTGGTCAACGACTGGCTCTATTGAAATGAAGATTATTTTAAAACTGTGTTGAACTAAAGATTCATGTATATACCATTGTAAGCGTATTGAATAGAGCTATCATGTGTATCAGTATCGCTGAAATCGTGCACACTTTTTTTCGTGCTGTAGTACAATACACATTACATATCTAACAAACCTCGCATTTTTAAGTATGAAAATCATATCACCTAATATTAAACAAAACTACTTTTAGTATTTGATAATATCAAATTATCATTTAAACATCCTTTACAATTTGAGGTTCATTAAGGGTATCTTATAATAACAAGTTCACATATACGTACATAATGTTATTCATATATGCAGTTCCGTGCAATTTTCATTCTAGCATGGATTTGACAGTACAAATACTGTACATGGGGTACCGATAGTTAGGTTTTCCTATGAATATCATTATTAGGAAAATATATTCACATTCAAAAGAGAGGCTAAATTAGGGTTTTTTATGCCCCCGAAGGTGGGCATATTAAAATCACACTGTCCGTCCGTACCCTACCACTTAATAAATCTGCCATTTCGTTTTGTTTTATTTTTTTGCCATGGAAACAATATGGCCGCCATTTTGATCAAATATTCAAATACTCATAACCTTCTTATTTTTAACTCATTCTTTACGCACGACGCATTTATGCGTCGGTCGATTTTTATCTGTATACCGCGTGCCGCTTCTAGGCGGTGTTGTTACCTACATCTGGAAACCGCACGCCGCGTACATGCGTTTTTACAGTAATAGCTCTGAATTCCGCGTGACGCTTTCAGTCGTCGCATTTCATTGGTCTTAAATGAAATCTTAATGTTCTTTCTAATAAATTGGACCAATCAAATTTTTTGTTTGTTAACATTTTTAAAACATAAATAAAACCGGATGTTGTGAAAAAATAAATGCTTTCGTTGAAGAAAGCTGTAAAAGCGAGCGTCGTTTGAGTTATAATTTGTGATTTCTCGAAAGCCTGAATATTACGGATGATTCTTTATATGATCGGAACAAAAAAAAGATAAGTAAATAAATAAATGAATAAATAAATCTCATTTTCAGCGCTGTAGTTTTTGTCTAAAATAGTTAAAATATTCATATATTTTCATTTAATTACATCTTCATATTAGATAAATACACTATTTTTTATGAGAAATAACTTTATTTTGATGCGTTTTAATAGTCTGGATGCGTATAACTGAGTAAAATCAGTGTTAGAAAATGACAATCGTATTTATTTAAAAATATTTTAAGAATTGTTCTTATTTGTTGTTTAAATCCGTGCATGATAAAATTTAGCATTTTATAAATATTGTTAAGCCTAAACAAAATCTGATATTTTGTGTCTATTCAACAGTCTGTTGAAATGAATGTATTACACAGCTGCATGAAATTATCTTTGTTGCGTAGCTATTCCATACCTGTTAGCACATATTTGATGTCATATGTCACTAATTAACAACAAAAGCCCAAGCAAAAAACTACAAAACCAATGTTATCTCTCAAAACATCTCTAGGTATTCAGGGTAGATCGGCTTATCAGCCTCCTAGATAAATATCAGCAGAGTAGAAGTGGAGATTACGCTTTAGGGCAGAATGAGTTAAGCCGGCTTTGAAAATTCTTTCACTTTTTTAACTTTGAATGATTTAAGAAATCCTAGCAGACGGAATTAATATAAGTACAACATTGCCTTTCCCTTTAATGTTTCTGGACGAACGGAAGTGGAGCAGCGGACACAGCCTTTCCAATGTAGAACTTGCCTCTACCCTCTACACATAAATCTCACAAAACTTGTTTTGTGACTCTTATGGGTATCAAACCCACATCCACAGAATACAAACATTACAATGATTATACTTACCTGTGCTATCACGGCGGAACATTATTGTTTCTAAGATTAATCATTATCCAAAACATATAGTATTGAATCATACTCATGTGTAAGCATTCCCTTAATGACTGACCGTTTCATTATGAAAGGTACAAAAACATTTCTGATTTCAAAACTATATATTTGAACAGAGAAAAAGTTAAATATAGGCTATACTTACCTACTTACTTACTGCGTTCATACTTCTTAAGGACGTTTTAAATCTTAAGATTAGATGCGGCGATGAACTGCACCGTCTTCTGCAAGTCGCTGGCATCTCCCCACAGCTTGGTCTCAAATGGGATGTCTGTGTGCCAGATTTTCTGGCGAGCTTCTTCCAGATTTGAACAGCTATGCAGGATGTGGAATTGTCTTTGTTCATCTGATCCGCACTGACACTTAACTGTGTCTGCAAGACCCTGCTTCTTCACATGTTTTCTCAGGTCACAGTGTCCAGTGCGCAGACGGAAGACAGTTGTTTGACTGTGCCTGTTTAGTTTGTTTAGGCTGTCATGATTGGGCAGGTAGCCTCCATTTCTGTTCTTCCAGTCTGACGCAAAGCTGTCCTTCAGTAGAGTCTTAGCTTCTCTGTATGAAGTTAAAGGTTGGGGTTGTATTTGCTTGGTTGCTTCCTTTGCAAGTTTGTCCGCAGCTTCATTTCAAGCTATTACCACATGTGTAGGAATCAATTAGACTGCTAAATTGTTGTCCTCAGACAGGAGATCGATGTTTTCCAGCAGCTGTCTGGTTAAGTTGTCTGATGGACCTGCTGAGAGAGCCTGAAGAGCTGACTTGGAGTCTGTTCGATAGAAAATGATTTGTCCCTTTTCTCCTCGCTCAAACAGATTGAGAGTGGCCGATGTGAGGGTTTGCATCCTGGCTCTGAAGTTTGAGCATCTCTTGCCGACTGGATGAGAGAGTGTTATAGTGTAGCTGTCTGGAAATTGCATGTAGGCACCACTCCCAGCATTCTGAACTGCCCTTTCCTCTGATCCATCGGTATATGCTTGGATCCAAGAGTGTGCTGGATAGTGCTCATGGTTCATTTCTAGCGTAGGAAATTGTTGATTGTTGGAGGGCCTGATGTTGTTTTCCCTTTTCTTCTATTTCTGGCACCTCCAATCTGATCATGGGAGCACATTGTCTAGAAACCCATTCATCGGGCACAAGCAACTCTGCCTCTGTATTAAGAGCTGCTGCTTTCCCTCTTTGCAGTTCTTTGACGATGAGGTTGAGACTCTGTCGTTTCACTCTGGTTTTGCTCTTGAGTTTTGAGTGGAGTTTGTGGGATGGTAGTCTCTTTGACTTCTCTGCCTGCACAAGGGTTTTGTACTCTCGCTTTGTCTCTAATGACTCAAGGTTTGCTGTCTTTTCCATTCCTTTTTTGGAGTTGTTTTCGTGGCTCCAAGAATTATCATCATGCCTGAATTTTGAACCTTGTCCAGTTTGCCTTTACTAGTTCTGGAAGCAGTTACTCATGGGGTGGATGCATACTCTGCTATGGGCCGTACGGTGCCTGTGTAGACTTGCAGTAAGATCTTTGCATTTGCTCCCCAACTTGTTCCAGCCAGTGTTTTTCATAATGTTGAGTTTCTTGAAGGCCATCTCCTGCAGGTTTTTATATGTGGTTTCCATGTCAGACGAAAGTCAAGTGTTGGTGTGAAAAGGAAGGTTGTTGTCTCCACCTGGGGTACAGGATGTTCGTCCAGTTTCAGGTTGACTCTGAAGTGGATGAAGAGAAGAGTGTGGAATCAGCTTTTGTCTTGTTGATGTAGAGCGCTGAGATACCTCCGCCTTGTGGAACACCTTCTCTCATTCCAACAAAGTTGCTGAGAGTGCCATCTAGCTTGACTCTTGCCATTCTGTGGAAGAGGACGTTCATGAGCCAATTGAAAACATTTCCGGTGACACCTTTTTGTAGAAGCTTTAGACGAAGACCCTCTTTCCAGACTCTGTCAAAAGCTTTGGACAGATATGTAGGCTATACAAACCCATGAAAATGTATAAATACACCACGTTTGGGTTCAGTTGTTGCAAGAAATGTCCACAGTCTCTCGGTCTCCATGGTTTGATCCAACTTGATAGGGGGCCACTAAGCAATACAACATGCCAAATATCTAAGCGCTGTTTCTTCTGGTCTGACGTTATCCTCACTTTCGCCGTAGAAGATTAATGCAGATCAATGGGAAACCTTGGCGATAAAAATATACGATATGTTTAAATACATTTCTTTGCAACATGGTTAAGCCGAGAGGCTGGAAAGTAATCTATTTAACACGAGTATTTTAGGCGAGAATATAAAAATTATATAGGTATCGCATAAATAATTTTTCTTAGATGTAATGAAATCCCGACAATAATAATACGAAAGTAAAATGTTTCTGTCTTTAAACCAAAGATTTAGTTTAAGTTGTATGAAAAGTGCAAACCAAAGCGAGAATTTCAACGCAATAAAACCATACAAATTTAGGCATCTCAACTTAATTTCAAATATTAGCGAAAACATTTTCTCGCAACTGAATTGCCTATGAGTTTTCCGTAACTTAGGCTAAAACAGTAAAAAAAACAATACTCTTCTTGTTATGTTAGGGAAAATAATACAAAGTTTTCGAAAAAAAACACGTCAGCTTATATTAACATAGACACGTTTGAAGATTTAGTTTGGATTATCTGCCCGTTTCCATTACTTTAGTACTATATAAGGTACTTAACATTAGTACTATATATTGCGAGAATGAAATTGGTTGAGGCAGTGTTACATTTAAAGTTATCTGCAATGCCTTTACTTTCCTGAAAATATCTAATTTTTCGTGAAAAAGAATTCGCCAAAGCATTCATTTTTCAAGGCAAAAGGAAAGGTTTCGCTAAAATATTTGTAATACAGTACTGGGCACATGTTAGAATTTTATCACCTAAAAGGGAGATGTCACTAGAGTGAATATAAACTACTTTCTCGATGAGTGTTTGACTTTTCGTGAAAAGTAAGGTAATTTCCGCGAAATATTTGCTAATTTCCATGCCGTTTATTTAGTTATCGTATACAGAAATATGCTACCATTCAAATGACATATAGATATAAATATTCATCTGACAAAAGTAAACGTATACTGTAACCAGAAAGATCATATAAACTCATACAATGTGTACGCGTTTACGTGAAAATAACTGGTAAAGATGTTTCAGAAAATGCAAAGGGTATTAACATTCGAATGACAATGTTTATCACGAAAATATTAAACGTAAACAGGGCATTTTCCTTGTATATTTTAGCATTTTCAAGGCAAACCACAATTATTTTCACTCCATTTATTGCTGGTAATATATAAAAATATGAAACTAGTTTTGGAAAATATTCTTAAAAAATTTGTAAACAATTGACTTCTTGAAATTTTCACTAAAATGATATTATCAAAACTAACAACCCTGTAGACATTTAGAATGATGTATATGGTAAAATTGAATTTGCCAATAACTCTTTACAGTAAATTATTAGCTAGTCTACAGCATTTGCAGGGCTTTATTTAAAGTCCAATTTAAAGGCAGATTGAAATTAGAATCACCAGTAAATTACATGATAAAGGGAAAAAGTTATTCCACAATCACATTATAGCAGCTAGTAATGCTTTAAAGATTAATGCATATTTTTATGACTTTCAACACGATTATGCAGTAATGAAATACTTTACGCACTTCATAAAGCAGTATTGCGAAATAAACAATTTACGTTTTTACACTATTGGCATTACACATAATGTTAATAAAAATGCTTACGTTTATAATACCCGCAAATATTGGTTCTAACAAAATCTATTAAAGCATATATGTTAAACTTTTTAACTTTATCTTATCTTTTAACCACTCATTTGTATGATATATTTCAAACAAAATGGGTAATATTCAATATTGAAACAATATAAATGATATACATGTGATACAAAATGTTAATGTGTTTTACAGACAGCTAAATTATTTATTAAATATAAAATTATCATGCAAAGTATCGTAAGAGTTGAATTAAAAATCTTTAATGCATCAAAATACTGCAGTTATTTTTGCTGAGACAATAATAATGTTGAAACAGTGGAGATACAGTTCTACTACCTTTATGATAAACTGATAGCGAGCGCAGCTATATGTTAACAACTTTCAGTTTGTAAACTTTATGACTTATCCTATCATTGCAATTCTACTATTGCGCTTTGATTATAGGACGATGAGCGGTGGTAAGATATGAATAAATGAGGAGTCTGTAATATTCTTTTTAAATTAAACAAAGTATTTTGATACTGGTATTTTGTCCGCTATGAATTGTGTTCAGTCATCTTCTTTAATTTCGATAATCTCAATACAACAGGAGGCTTGCAAAGATTTTTGCGATAAGTGAATACGTAGAAAATTAATGAAACGGACCTGCAGTCGCTTTTCACCATGTTTTAATGTTGAACAAATAATGAAACTTCACTGATAACTTAATTACTATTCAACAATTACTAGAACAGTAATCTTGGAGCAAAATGTTAAATTTTTACTTTTACTTCCAGCAAATAGAGCATTCAATTAGATCATTTGACAACACATGTAGCATTTGCTTACAACGAACTTATGAATTAAGCATTTAGTATTTAAGTATACAAAGCAACATGTTTGAAGTTCATTACCACAAAATAATTAAATATTATATCCTGCAAAAGATAAGCTTACATTGAGGGATAATCTTAAAGCTTTTGTAACGTCCGTGCGCCCGTCGATCCGTCGGTCCGTGCGTCTGTAGACGGAATTTTCCGGGCTATTTCACAGCAATTATTTGCCAGATTTCCACCAAACCTTGCAATAATTATCAGTACCAGGCCTAGTTCAGCATGTGCGAAGCAGGTTCCTTTTGGATAATTTTTCACTTAGTTATGACCCTTTATTATGTTTTTCTTTATATGGATGTCCGCGCTAATTCTCAGTCCTTATATACCAGAATTTTATCAGACCTTGTAATTATCATCGGTACCAAATCAGGTTTTTAATAATTTTTCACATAGTTATGACCCTTTATTATTTTTTTCTTCATGTATATGGAAAACAAATATGTCCGCGCTATTTCTCAGTTATTGTATGCCAGACTTTTATCAAACCTTGTTATTGTTATCATTGGTACCATGTGTAGTTGTGCATGTGCGTAGCACGTTCCATTTGAATGATTTTTCACGAAGTTATAGCCCTTTATTTGTTTCAAATATGAAAAGAATTACCATGGAAAAGAATTCAATAATGTTCTAACATATTTCTATCAATAGTTGATGACCCTTGGTGATTACATGGTCCCTTGACCATGACCTTAACGTACTTACCTACATTCTTCTTTTTTAAGATGTTGCCATAAAATTTGGACCACCTGTACAGTTTTGAACACACATCTCAAAACTGGCTTTCAGTGACCTTGATTTGACCTACTGCCCTACTCTCTTCTTTCTAAGGTACAACAATGAAATTTGGAGATTTTATACAGTTTTGCACAATATTTTGTGTGCACATTTTTACATTTTCACCCTGTACATTGCAATGTATCATATTTTCAATACCCCTGTTCCTCTGACAATAAACTGTTGTCTCGGGGTATTCATCACCATTATTGATAGGTCTTGTTATGTTTATATAATGTCTAAGCTTTTAGTCACATTAGGTCTTGATCTGAATGTTTAAACCTGTTCTTGACTCTATTGCAAACTGGTTTGATATTCCTGAACTGTCAAATAAAATTATACTTAAGCAAATTTAAGCAAATCTGATAAAACGCTAAAGGTTCAAAACTGATAAATGTGTTAGGACATTGACAGGTGTAGAGACGGAAGGACAGATGAACTGAAATATTGAAAAATAGGCTTTCATAACTCATGAGCAAGTCCTGTACTACTTATATCATCGATTTAGAAAAGATAGCTGAACAAAAAATTCAAAATCTTAATATGAAATATACCATCAAAAGTATTTATTTATCTATATCTTAACAAATTCAAGGGCTGTAACTCTTACATATGCATATCGTTTCAGTTTCGAGCACCCAGAGATAGAGGATATTACATGAGTGTCTTTTCATAATGAATTTATTAAACGAGTTGAATAAAATAATAAAATGCGAGGCTCTGCCGGGCATTTTATCAATTTTATTCAACGAGTTTAATAAATTCAATGTGCAAAGTCACAAATGAAATATTCTTTTTATCACATGTTAGCTTTATTTAACTATAAGTCAATTTGACCAACGTCTGCTATACGTTAAACGATATCGACGTCACATTTCTTATTACACTAGTGTATTATCAAATTTAAGTAATGGCTTTATTTCACTCCCGCGACGTCACAAATGTGATAATGTTTAATAATTTCCTATAACATACATTTCGCATGGCATTTTGGGACATTAGTATTACATAAATAAGTATATGGTAGGTTTTGTATGCCAACACCTTTTTTAAAAATGGTTCCAAGGGACATGGCTCTGACCTTCTTATTTATCATTCAGAGGGTGGATATAGGTGAGTTCTACATTTAAAATGTTTCAATGTAGATGATAGTAATGTATTATTATTTACATTTGAAGATTGCTAAATATGTTTTTCACAAAGCTGTGTTGACTTTAACATTAACATTTATTTTACTCCTTAAATCCAACATGGCATTTATGATTTTATTTTTAGGCTTGTACATTTAATTACCTTTTATGAACAGACTCATTCAAACCCAGTCTGCTATTAATTTGCGAGATTGCAGTATATCCTTCCAAAGGATCTTCTTACAGGTTGTATTAACTATTAACAGCAATTTTTAAGAGACGTGTTGTGGCCGTAAAAAGTATCCCCATACTTTGAATCAGTGTTATTATTTCTTCTGGTCCTTTGCACGGAGTCCATGCAATATATATGCAATAGAATTACGCGTACGCCGGTGCTAGGGAGGTTGCGGGTGTTGCAAAATCCGTTACCTCCCGTGAACATACTCAATCAAACCGAAACTGGTTGGTTGTAGTCTAAGCTTTCAAAGGATCTTCCTAGATATCTTATTGGATTTCAATACGTCATTTCTATTTGTATAACACTGGAATAGAGATATTGCTGCTAAATACGTTTTTGTGTTTCTTTATTATTTCTTGCCACGATTGATTATTGAATCGTTTTAATTTTAATTCAATACAGCTTGATTTAATAGAATTTAAAAACATCAGTAGATTAGACACATTCAAACCCTGGTTTTCAAATTCTTGGTTTTATATCCTTTGTAACTTCATCCGCTCTTTTAAATTTCATATAAATATTTTGAGGTTTTATTACTTATTCCGTAGGAAAAGGTAGCACAGAGAACAAATATGCTACCTTAGGAAGAATAAGTGATTAATTTCAATACAGAAATATTAGCTTTATTTTGTGATGTCAGTTTGAAATTGCGATTTTCCATCATCATAAATCATTTTAAGTATTGCATCGGTTTTTAGTTAAAAATGCACTTTTTGATGTCATTGAAATGTTTCAATACAGTACACCACTACTTTCGTTCTTTATGACCAGGCCGGTGGCTTTTCATGTTGGATCGAGGTAGCTGTGTTTTTTTTTTTCAATCATCATACAATGCTAACATTACAGTATTGTATTCTTCTTCTTTTCCAGGAGATGCAAAAAATGAAGACAATATTCTCAGCATTCCTGGTACTTATCTTGATATATCGGACAAATGCAGGTAACTATCAGCCTCTTTTATCACCGTCATGTGAAAAACTGCGTCTGAGAATATATGCAAACCATGTCGTATCTTTAAGTAAAATCATGAAATTAATGTTTGCTTGAATCGAATTTCTAAGTTTCTTAGAGCCGGCTTATTAAAAACGTAACCCAGGGTGTTGAAAGCTAGTAATAACGGAAAGGATCATCCATCCATGTAGACTCGGAAAAAATGTGCAGAAACGTAATGCCAAAAAATTTTTTACAAATGTTTGAATGCAATCTGTGAATGATAAAATGCATAAACAATAACTCTGAGTACCTGTCAAAAGATCGTTTGAATAGTAATGAATTAAGATATGATATTTGTACTACCAGTTTTCTCTGAAAACGGTGAGGAAAACCTTTTCATCGACTCGTTTTACGATGACCTGATTTATAAATAATATATCAGAAATGTTTTGCTTTTTTGGTGAGTGTTTGCAAATTTCCTTAAAACCATGTACAGCAGAGGCGGGACGGGACAAGATTGATTTGTAAAGCTATAGTTTTGTGTGCTGTCTAAAAGCAACACGGTCAGTAGGGGACAAAGCAAAATATACAAGCCACAAGGATAAATCGAACAAAAAAGGGAAACTGTAGGGCAGCGCCTTGGAATGAATGACCGGTGGCAAAATCACTACTGGGGAGCTTAAACCAGTTTATGATGCTCACCTCACCTCGCTCGTAATCACCACCATGTTCCTAGACAGTGAAACCCGACAGATGATTATGTTCCATCTGACAAAATCAAAGAAGAAAGCGCAGCGTCTGACTTAACTATAATGGTTAACTATTCAATACGATCTGTGTCTCAAAACTGAAGATCATAACTTCTTATAATAAGTTTTTAAGTTAACCAAATACAATTAGAAAATAGCCATTACCCAAAATCTTTTGTAAAAGTTTGTAAACAATATCCCCGTGATAAATTAGATTTTTATATACCTTCTCGTAAAAGCATATCAAACTTTTATGACCAAATATGAATAACTATAGTAAAATTTAGCTAACATATGGTAATGGTAGCCATTCAGAAGAAGTTTACTTCTAATATACCTACAGCGTTCGTTGAAATCATCAATATGACTACACGTTCTAGTAAACCGAATTGATAAAGAAATATATAAATGCAATGTACTTATATTAGAGTTTCGCAGCTTAGTTTGAATGCAGACACCTGATAAATGAACAAATTCGGTGAATTTCTCAAAATGTTTCAGGTGTCAAAATTCAGAACAGTGAAATATCAGCAAAATGCAGTTGTATCAAGTTTGTTTGAAACGGCGCATATTTATGTGTCTCGAGACATTCCACAGCAAGAGATCAAAGATTAAAGAATATCCAGACAAATCTAATAGAAAAATACTGCACTATATATATATATATATATATATATATATATATATATATATATATATATATATATATATATAGGTCAAATACCTCGCATACCGGAATCAGTGTCTTTAAAATCCTTCAAGCAGTTCAAGAGTAGTTACATAGCGGACACGAAACAGTGTCATATAACTTTTGACCTCAAAGTGTGAACTTGATATTGAAGCAAGCCATCAAAACGTTTTCTCGATATTGTGAACAGTTGTGTCAAGTTTCTTCGAAATCCTTGAAGGGGTTCAAGAGTTACAGAGCGGTCACAAAAATGCTAACGGACAGACGGACACCGGCGTCATAACATTTTATGCACCCTTCGGGCGTATAAAATTCAACGACATGGATTAATTCATCCTTTCTTCCACGTTTTGAACTTTCTACCATGTACAATGTATATTCTTTCGTGTTCTCAAAATTTCTACATTCAGTGTATACAGAATCCGTTTCCGGTTTTTGCATAAGCATAAATTGCTTGTTTTTTAATTTTTCATTCATAATGGACTGACAAGGTTTGTCACGGGGTACCGAAGGTAAACTGTCTTAATTATAAAGCTTTTTTAAACGGTCGTACAAATTCTTCAGTGGTGTATTAGTCAAGATGTTTAGCCAAAATCTGTCAATGGCCTTTAATATTGACAGGAAAAGATGGATTTCTTGTAGTTAAACACATTCAAATAGAAAATCAAAGTCATTTTAGCCGATCTCTGGAGTCAAGGTCAGATATTGATAGAAAAAGATAGATTTCTTGTAGAAAAACACATTCAAATGGAAAACCAAAGGCATGGAATAATTCATTCTTTGTTCTTGCGCGTTTTCAAAATTAAAAAATAAATACGAAAAAAAAAAATTCTCGGACCATCTCAAATGTAAAATCAGAGACCTCGAGTAATTCATCCTTTCTTCTTGCATGTTTTTTTTTATATTTTTTTTATTTTTTAATACTAAAAATTAGGATGGATTTATGTCAATACTAATGAAAAATGAATGATAATCCATGCAATCAATATATGTAGTGAAAATTCTATTCTCCGGCCATTTCAAAGGCCAAACGTTTTGCATGATTTCGAACTTGTACATGTATGCAAAATAAATGCTAATATTGAAAGAAATAGATGTATAATACTAATATTTCATGAACTGGAAAAACATTCGCGGACCAAAACAGGAATAAACTCAAAGACATTAATAAATCCATCATTTCTTCTTGCGCGTTTCCGAATTATTTTTACATTCAATCTAAATATCCGATTGAGAAAAAAAAAAAGATTAATTAATTCATCCCTATTTATTTGTAGTGATAAACAAATTCGTGGATCATCGCCATTGAAAAAAATCAAATGCATGTATTAATTACTTATTCTTTTGCACTTTTCCAACGCTCGTGCATACAAGGCAAATCATTATAGAAAAAAATGAACTAATCCATTCCTGTTTTATACAGTAAAAGATAAATTAAACCTTTCGTAGAATATAACACCAAAGACGTGTGTTGATACTTTTACTTATGAAATCGATTCTAATATTTTTACAGATGCACACTAATTAATATTATATGTCTACGTCCAAAGATTCGAACTAACGCCCGTCGTTCAGTTCAATACAATATCGTTTGCTACCGTCCGGGTAGGTCGTTTTTGTGTTTTTGTTGGGTTAAACGTCGCATCGACAAAATTATAGGTCCTATAGCGACTTCCCAGCTTTGTTGGTGGAGGAATATCCTAGGTGCCCCTCCGTGCATTATTTCATCACGAGCGGGCACCTGGGTAGCTCCAACGACCTTCCGTATGCCAGTTTGATGGTTTCCTCACATGGAGAATTCAACACCCCGAGTGAGGCTTGAACCCACATCGGTGAGGGGCAAGTAGTTTGAAGTCAGTGGTCTAAACAACTTGGCCACGGAGGTCCCATCCGGGTAGATCGGAACTTTAAACCAACGTGTAGATAACATAGTATCTTGATTATTAAGAAAGCACATAATTAACAGTAGTCCTTCAGTTTAATTCAGTTTAATTCATTTCAAAGAGCTATAAAATGTATTTTATACTTCTTTGTTCAATTCTAGCCGTTACTTATAGACTTTTAAGTGAAATATGTGTTCATATTTTAAAAGTTATTCCGCAGATGCTTCTATGTATACTACGGTGGCATAGCAGGGACATAGGAAATAATACGAGTTGGCTAACACGAGCGAACGTGATAGCTAACAAATGCTAACATGATACAGTTATCACGTGCGCACGTGTTAATCAACACGTGGTAACTTACACGGGCGCACGTGATACATAAAATGTTTCCTATGTCCCCTCTATGCCACCGTAGTATACACTGTTCCAAGTTATTTCTCGTCGTTGTAGTGTCCGTTGGTATTGAACTGGCACTCATGTAAATTAACTTTCAATGTCCAAAACATAAATAGCGATATAGATAATACATATATAACTCTTAATTGATATACTGTCGCATGTGCAGTAGCTGAGCGGACAATGCGTTTAGCTGCCAATATCAGGGTAGTGGGTTCGGGTCCTACGTCTGACCATACCTTTTTATCTAATATTTTATATGCAAACTTACCAATACCACTTATTTGATCAAACGTATCGTGATATTTATGGTCAAATTATTTAAGAAATAATAAGTTCCCAATCGTGGTTTATCGTAGAATAACCCGTGTTTTGGGTTCTTATGCGTAAGACTATATCACGAAGGCCGTAGGCCTGAGTGATATATTGTTTCGCATAAGAACGAAAAACTCACACAAGCGTACCAGAAAATAAACATTACAAGAGAAAAACAAATAAAATTCATAAAATTTGATACATAAAATAATATAAAAATAAAACAGGTATCGATAACATGACATTACATTACATTAAAAAAATGATACCCCTGGTAACGTGCGTGGAAGTCAGACCCACCGTGACAATGGTTAGTTGTATAATATAGATATTTTCAGGATACAAATATTGCGTAAATTAACGAAAACGCAAAATACTGGCAAAGATTAATGAGTGCCTGAGGTCAATACTTACTGGCAATATTGAATATGATTATTATGAAAATAAACACAATCGTCTAACATAGACTTTTCATCAAATGCTATATAAATATTTGCACTGATTCATCCATGTCTTCGTAAGTAAACTGTACATATAATTTTTGTAGAACAGTTTTACTGCAACATTAATCGATAATAATTGTAAGCATATTAACTAAATTTATGAGATAAAAGGTGTGGCCCATGTACCCTGTGCCGCGAATGGTATCGTCCAATCAGTGGGGAACATGCATCGCGCGTTAAACTAGCCCGAGACGATAACATCTGGTTGAAGTGACCGCACGCAGTAATCTGTGTAATGCAAACATGTCTTGACATAGTCGTTAATGAGAGGAAGATGAAGGCTCGGGTAAGTACTTATTTGATTTAATTTGTTTTAATTTTCAATAAACTGAATTTGACAGATTTTTTTTCTCAATATGAACTCTTTTTGTAACAAAGCAGATCATCAATTTTATTTCAATTAATCGGAAACACGAGTAGCTTCCTATTAACTATGTTGATTTAAATGAAAATATTTAATGTAGATCAAATGATACACTTCAAATGAAATACTCTTTTAAATGCTAGCGTCAGAAAAAATGTCAATTTACTAAATTTTGTAATCTTAATATAAAAAAATAGAAATTCAGAATAGCCGTTAATTCATACATTCATTCATTCATTCAATCAATCAATCAATGAATCAATCAATCAATCAATCAATTAATCAATCAATCAATCAATCACAATTCATTCAACAATTATTTCATTCATTCATCGATTAGTCGGCAAGAATTCCAGTCGCCAAAAGTTGATGTTGCAAGTTTTTGAAACGATAAATAAATAAAAATATCGTGCAAAAGTATTTCATGAATACCATTGGGGTTAAAGGAGAATAAAGTTGTAAAGACAAACACCGCTACTGATAAGAAGTTTTAATTTCGTAGCGCTAACTTTTTTACGAACGAAGTAGGCGGCACGTACATTCATTCATTCGATTAAAACTGGAATCTCAGGAAAGCATTCATGAAGATAATATTAACGATCTTTTATCTTTAGAAAATGGATAATCAAACTACAATTGACGTTTTTTCTAGACTAAAATGTAAGCAGTTGTGATACGTCTTATTGTTTCATAGTATCATATCAAAATAAAGGTTAGTTATAATAAAATTTCATATTATGCAGTATTTAATATTAACCTGAAAGTGTTAAGAATTTGATATTAACCTATAATTGTTTAAACTGTAAGCAAATTATAAGTTTGATTCTCTGTCAATACGGAAAAAGACTCCTACTCTAGATCTTTTGTTTGCCTAGTGTCTATAATATATTTCGAAAAAAAATCTGTAAGAACATTAAACATCTCGCGGGAAGGTATTTCTGTGCACGTAAACGTGTTTTCTGTTTCTCTAGCCAGACATGTTCACGTGCACAGATATACCTGCGAACGTGCACCACCAATCATTCTGAAAACAAATAGGTCATTTGTTAGAAAAGAAATCAAGTATGTCTGTAAATTCGATCTTAAAACATTCAGTCAAACTAGTATCATTTCTTTCATTTTAATTACAAATGATTAGACATGAATACACTGTTACATAATTATTTTCGAATATTCGGTAGCACTAATACGAAATAATGCACATTATATTGATACTCTGATATTTATTTTTATATTTCAGTTAGGTTAATCTATAAGATTTGGATAATTTTAAATCCCGATTTACAGCTTCATCGATTAACAATTATACTAGTTAATTTTCAAATTCATACTTGAATACAGGACTGCTGAATTAAAAGCATTATGTTTATTCTAACATGAAGAGATGAGACGTTTATGATGAATATTTTACTTGTCTACAATAAATCTTAGTGAGAATATTATACTGACCGCGAGAATGTAAATTCTGGAAACTCTTCAGATCATTTAACCAAAACATTAAAACATTTAGTGGTAAATATATCGTTCAAAACTTGTTCAGTCACAAAGTTTAAAGAGATGTTTGGAGTAATTTAAAAATAAAAAAGGCTTAGCAACGCGACTCATTATGTCACTTTCATATAGCTAATCAAAACTGTACAAAAGAATTATTGTGCATCTAACAATATAAGAAAACCACGGGGATCGCATAATTTAGCATAATAACGGCGAACAGGTTATGGATCTTTATTTTTTTCACAATAGATGGCTACGGAGGTTTATGTTAAAGCTAGCTTTGGCTTAAATTGTGGATGCATTATTTGGACACTTTTGGTAGAAATAAAATGGAAAAGTGTTATTTAGATCACATCACTGCACTTTATATGAAGTAAACAATTGTGACAGGTAAAATCTCTCTTGAAAAAATCTCTTCCCTACTAATATCATTACTTTATGTCAGTTTGAAGACAATCCTGCAAAATGAGGTACGTATTGGCTTAGCTAAGTGTGTTTGCATTATGAACACCATGTATTTTATATAAAAATTTAATTTAGGAGATAGATTTTAATGTAATATAACCATAAGTCGCAAATGAAACACTTTAAATAACTTGTATAGCTGTCTAGTTTCTTTTCGCGACGAAATGAGTACACTTATTAATAAATGAATAGTCACCCCTGCCCACACGTCATATTATTCGTCATATTTTCACATCATTTATAGCGTTAATAGATATAATTCCCGGTATCTGTTAACTGCAAGAGTCCATTTATATAACTTTTAATGCGTGCAAATTTTATTTCAGGTTGACACAAGAGTTTTTTCAATTAACTCCAACTGGAATGACAAATCCGAGACGACGATTTATTTCCACGATAGAGAATATGCTTATGTGAGAAGTTTCTACTATTTTGTCTACAGATGCTGACAGACAGCCCGGATGAGCCATTCGTTCTCAGTGACATTCGTACCTCAACAGATAAAAGCTTACATGTATTGTGATCAGGAAGCTAAATATTTCCATGAGATGCATCATTTGTAACCTGCGAATTTCAACACAGAATGCAACATGCGTCTTTTTAAAGCGCTCGATTTGAATACATCTTTGGACATTAGAAGGGGTGTACTGCTCTCCTTAGCAGACGGCAAATCGAAAAACCTACAGCAGTAATCAACATTCATAGGAATAACGAAAACATGTACAAACAGTTATAAAAGAAGTGGTTTGTTGCGTTAACGGCGCAGAATTAAATGTGCGAATTGAAAGTTTTTCAATTAGAAACGAACATCAAGAGATGTTATTGATTACTTACATTTTCTGCTTATTTTAGTTGGTCAAAGAATGAAAATAATTCATAATCGTACGAAAAACAGTTTTAAAAAGTATTTAAGTTGAATACAATGTTAATTTAATCGGACTTGTCTCCACTGATGATAATTGTTTTCTCATACCCTGTCTTTGTCTTGGTTTTTCCTAACATACCGTATTCTGCTATAGGTATGTTTAACCTTCATTCTATGTCATCTTTCAGTGTGTGCCCTATATACGAAATCAGTTCACATAAAACAAAAAATACAGGATTGTGCATATACGGGAAAAGTCTGGTAAACGTATATTTTAAAAATACTGGTCCGTGCATTCCCCGTATACGAAAAACAAATTCAGTCTTTATGTGACAAAATACGGGATTTGTATACTACGTATATCTTGCATATACGGGAAAAATTCTGGCCCGTATATCAACAAAATACAGGTCCGTATATCCCCGTATATCAGATGCAAATACATTCTGTATATGCCACAAGTACGGGATCCATATATTACGTATACCATGCATATACGGGACAAGTCCGTAGCCCGTATATCAAAAAAATACAGTTCTGTATATTCCCCGTCAAAAGTACGGGATCCGAATACTAAGTACATCATGCGTATACGGAATAAAATCCGAAGCCCATATATTAGAAAATACAGGTCCGTATATTTCCGTATATTAGATGCAATCGGAGTCCGTACATGTCAAAAGTAATTGATCCGTATACTACGTATATCCTGAATATACAGGCTTGAATACTTGTTCCTTATATTCTAAAATCCAGGCAAATTTAATTGAAATATACTGTACTATATGCAGTTTGAGAGTTTGAGGAAAAATGAAGAAATTAAGGAAGGACAACTATTTGAAAGAAAATTGAACATTCCAGTAGTGTTTTGGAATGAAGGATTAATCATGTTTCAAACAATTAAATTGGGTAATATGTCAGAACATTAACATATTGAGAAATGATACACACTTGTTTATAGAAACAAATATGACGTTTCTTATTCAGCTACAATTGATTCTTCATGCCCTGGAGGAGGAACCAGCGGAGACATCTGTAATATAGAAAACAGCGAGTGTGTTGATTCTGTTTGCAAATGTGTAACGGGCTATGCTGCCAACGCGGGAAAGGAGCTGTGTATCGAAGGTTTGTTCTCTTAGTACCCCAGCATTTTTGTTGTTAAATAAAGCTAACCTCAGCAAGAGACCAAAGATTAAAGTTTAAAGACTATCAAGGCAAATTTGTTTGAAAAATACTGCAATATATGCAGTTTGAGAAAAAATGAAGAAACTAAAGAAGGATAACTATTTGAAAGAAAATTGAATATTCCATTAGTTTTTTGAAAGGAAGGATTAATCATGTTTCAAAATATTAGATTGGGTAATATGTCAGAAAATTAACCTATTGAGAAATGATACAATTGTTTATAGAAACAAATATGACCTTTCTTATTCAGTTACAATTGATTCTGCATGCCCTGGAGGAGGAACCAGCGGCGACATCTGTAATATAGAAAACAGCGAGTGTGTTGATTCCGTTTGCAAATGTGTAACCGGTTTTGCTGCCAACGCGGAAAAGAAGCTGTGCAATGAAAGTACGTTCTCTCCTTTACGGGCATTTATGTTGTTCATTTAAGCTTCCTAAGCAAAAAAAAAAAAAAAAAAAAAAAAAAAAAATACGGAGAAATACGAAAAGGGAAACTGTTTGAAAGAAAACTAAAAATTCTAGTAGTTTCTAACAGGGAGGTTAAATCAAATTTCAGTATTGCAATTTCAATAAAATATCAGTACAAGTACGAACTAAAAATGATACACAATTGTTGATAAAATCAAATTTGACGATTCTTATTTAGTTAACATTGATTCTGTGTATGCCCTGGAGGAGGAACCAGTGGAGACATCTGTAATATAGAAAACAGCGAGTGTGTTGAATCTGTTTGCAAATGTGTAACGGGCTATGCTGCCAACGGGGAAAAGAAGCTGTGTATCGAAGGTTTATTCTCTTCGTACCCCAGCATTTTTGTTGTTTAATAAAGCTAACCTCAGCCAGAGACCAAAGATTAAAGTTTAAAGACTATCAAGACAAATCTATTTGAAAAATACTGCAATATATGCAGTTTGAGAAAAAAATGAAGAAACTGAAGAAGGATAACTATTTGAAAGAAAATTGAATATTCCATTAGTTTTTTGAAAGGAAGGATTAATCATGTTTTAAAATATTAGATTGGGTAATATGTCAGAACATTAACCTATTGAGAAATGATACACAATTGTTTATAGAAACAAATATGACGTTTCTTATTCAGTTACAATTGATACTGCATGCCCTGGAGGAGGAACCAGCGGCGACATCTGTAATATAGAAAACAGCGAGTGTGTTGATTCTGTTTGCAAATGTGTAACCGGTTTTGCTGCCAACGCGGAAAAGAAGCTGTGTATCGAAGGTTTGTTGTCTTTGTACCCTAACATTTTTGTTGTTTAATAAAGCTAACCACAGCAAGAGACCTAAGATTAAATGTTAAAGAATATCCAGGCAAATTTATTTGAAAAATACTGCAATATATGCAGTTTGAAGAACAATGAAGAAACTGAAGATGGATAACTATTTGAAAGAAAATTGAACATTCCAATAATTTTTTGAAAGGAAGGATTAATCATGTTTCCAGTAGTGTTTCGGAATGAAGGATTAATCATGTTTCAAAATATTAAATTGGGTAATATGTCAGAACTTTAACCTATTGAGAAATGATACACACCTGTTTATAGAAACAAATATGACATTTCTTATTCAGTTACAATTGATTCTTCATGCCCAGGAGGAGGAACCAGCGGCGACATCTGTAATATAGAAAACAGCGAGTGTGTTGATTCTGTTTGCAAATGTGTAACCGGTTTTGCTGCCAACGCGGAAAAGAAGCTGTGCAATGAAGGTACGTTGTCTCGTTTACGGGCAATTTTGTTGTTCTGTTAAGCTTCCAGAGCAAAAATAAAATACGAAGAAATACGAAAAGGGAAACTGTTTGAAAGAAAACTAAAAATTCTTGTAGTTTCTGACAAGGAAATTAAACCAAATTTCAATATTGCAATTTCGATAAAATATCAGTACAAGTACGTACTAAAAATGATACACAATTGTTGATAAAATCAAATTTTGACGATTCTTATTTAGTTAACATTGATTCTGCATGCCCTGGAGGAGGAACCAGCGGAGACATCTGTAATATAGAAAACAGCGAGTGTGTTGAATCTGTTTGCAAATGTGTAACGGGCTATGCTGCCAACGCGGAAAAGAAGCTGTGTATCGAAGGTTTGTTCTCTTTGTACCCCAGCATTTTTGTTGTTTAATAAAGCTAACCACAGCAAGAGACCAAAGATTAAAGTTTAAAGACTGTCAAGGATAATTTATTTGAAAAATACTGCAATATTTGCAGTTTGAGAAAAAATGAAAAAACTTAAGTATAACTATTTGAAAGAAAATTGAACATTCCAATATTTTTTTCAAAGGAAGGATTAGTCATGTTTCAAAATATTAGATTGGGTAATATGTCAGAACATTATCCTATTGAGAAATGATACACAATTGTTTATAGAAACAAATATGACGTTTCTTATTCAGTTACAATTGATTCTTCATGTCCTGGAGGAGGAACCAGTGGCGACATCTGTTACATAGAAAACAGCGAGTGTGTTGATTCTGTTTGCAAATGTGTAACCGGTTTTGCTGCCAACGCGGAAAAGAAGCTGTGCAATGAAGGTACGTTCTCTCGTTAACGGGCAATTTTGTTGTTCTGTTAAGCTTCCCGAGCAGAAATAAAACACGAAGAAATACGAAAAGGGAAACTGTTTGAAAGAAAACTAAAAATTCTAGTAGTTTCTAAAAAGGAAATTAAACCAAATTTCAATATTGCAATTTCGATAAAATATCAGTACAAGTACGTAATAAAAATGATACACAATTGCTGATGAAATCAAATTTTAACGATTCTTATTTAGTTAACATTGATTCTGCATGCCCTGGAGGAGGAACCAGCGAAGACATCTGTAATATAGAAAACAGCGAGTGTGTTGATTCTGTTTGCAAATGTGTAACGGGCTATGCTGCCGACGCGGAAAGGAAGCTATGTATCGAAGGTTTGTTCTCTTCGTACCCCAGCATTTTTGTTGTTTAATAAAGCTAACCTCAGCCAGATACCAAAGATTAAAGTTTAAAGACTATCAAGACAAATCTATTTGAAAAATACTGCAATATATGCAGTTTGAGAAAAAAATGAAGAAACTGAAGAAGGATAACTATTTGAAAGAAAATTGAATATTCCATTAGTTTTTTGAAAGGAAGGATTAATCATGTTTCAAAATATTAGATTGGGTAATATGTCAGAACATTAACCTATTGAGAAATGATACACAATTGTTTATAGAAACAAATATGACGTTTCTTATTCAGTTACAATTGATTCTGCATGCCCTGGAGGAGGAACCAGCGGCGACATCTGTAATATAGAAAACAGCGAGTGTGTTGATTCTGTTTGCAAATGTGTAACCGGTTTTGCTGCCAACGCGGAAAAGAAGCTGTGCAATGAAGGTACGTTCTCTGGTTTACGGGCATTTTTGTTGATCAGTTAAGCTTCCAGAGCAAGAAAAAAAAATAATACGAAGAAAAATTAAAGGGAAACTGTTAGAAAGAAAACTAAAAATTCTAGTAGGTTCTAACAGGGAGGCTAAATCAAATTTCAATATTGCAATTTCGATAAAATATCAGTACAAGTACGTACTAAACATGATACACAATTGTTAATAAAATCAAATTTTGACGATTCTTATTTAGTTAACATTGATTCTGCATGCCCTGGAGGAGGAACCAGCGGAGACATCTGTAATATAGAAAACAGCGAGTGTGTTGAATCTGTTTGCAAATGTGTAACGGGCTATGCTGCCATCGCGGAAAAGAAGCTGTGTATCGAATGTGTGTTCTCTTTGTACCCCAGCATTTTTGTTGTTTAATAAAGCTAACCTCAGCAAGAGACCAAAGATTAAAGTTTAAAGACTATCCAGGCAAATTTATTTGAAAAATACTGTAATATATGCAGTTTGAGAAAAAATGAAGGAAGTAATGAAGGATAACTGTTTGAAAGGAAATTGAACATTCCAATAGTTTTTAAAAGGAAGGATTAATCATGTTTCAAAATATTAGATTGGGTAATATGTCAGAACATTGACCTATTGAGTAATGATACACAATTGTTTATAGAAACAAATATGGCCTTTCTTATTCAGTTACAATTGATTCTGCATGCCCTGGAGGAGGAACCAGCGGCGACATCTGTAATATAGAAAACAGCGAGTGTGTTGAATCTGTTTGCAAATGTTTAACGGGCTATGCTGCCAACGCGGAAAAGAAGCTGTGTATCGAAGGTTTGTTCTCTTTGTACCCCAGCATTTTTGTTGTTTAATAAATCTAAACTGAGCAAGAGACCAAAGATTAAAATATAAAGACTATCAAGACAAATCTATTTGAAAAATACTGCAATATATGCAGTTTGAGAAAAAAATGAAGAAACTAAAGAAGGATAACTATTTGAAAGAAAATTGAATATTCCATTAGCTTTTTGTAAGGAAGGATTAATCATGTTTCAAAATATTAGATTGGGTAATATGTCAGAACATTAACCTATTGAGAAATGATACAATTGTTTATAGAAACAAATATGACGTTTCTTATTCAGTTACAATTGATTCTGCATGCCCTGGAGGAGGAACCAGCGGCGACATCTGTAATATAGAAAACAGCGAGTGTGTTGATTCCGTTTGCAAATGTGTAACCGGTTTTGCTGCCAATGCGGAAAAGAAGCTGTGCAATGAAAGTACGTTCTCTCCTTTACAGGCATTTATGTGTTCATTTAAGCTTCCAGAGCAAAAAAAAAAAACGAAGAAATACGAAAAGGGAAAACTGTTTGAAAGAAAACTAAAAATTCTAGTAGTTTCTTAACAGGGAGGCTAAATCAAATTTCAATATTGCAATTTCAATAAAATATCAGTACAAGTACGAACTAAAAATGATACACAATTGTTGATAAAATCAAATTTGACGATTCTTATTTAGTTAACATTGATTCTGCATGCCCTGGAGGAGGAAGCAGCGGAGACATCTGTAATATAGAAAACAGCGAGTGTGTTGAATCTGTTTGCAAATGTGTAACGGGCTATGCTGCCAACGCGGAAAAGAAGCTGTGTATCGAAGGTTTGTTCTCTTCGTATCCCAGCATTTTTGTTGTTTAATAAAGCTAACCTCAGCCAGAGACCAAAGATTAAAGTTTAAAGACTATCAAGACAAATCTATTTGTAAAATACTGCAATATATGCAGTTTGAGAAAAAAATGAAGAAACTGAAGAAGGATAACTATTTGAAAGAAAATTGAATATTCCATTAGTTTTTTGAAAGGAAGGATTAATCATGTTTCAAAATATTAGATTGGGTAATATGTCAGAACATTAACCTATTGAGAAATGATACACAATTGTTTATAGAAACAAATATGACGTTTCTTATTCAGTTACAATTTATACTGCATGCCCTGGAGGAGGAACCAGCGGCGACATCTGTAATATAGAAAACAGCGAGTGTGTTGATTCTGTTTGCAAATGTGTAACCGGTTTTGCTGCCAACGTGGAAAAGAAGCTGTGTATCGAAGGTTTGTTCTCTTTGTACCCCAGCATTTTTGTTGTTTAATAAAGCTAACCACAGCAAGAGACCAAAGATTAAAGTTTAAAGACTATCAAGGCAAATTTATTTGAAAAATACTGCAATATATGCAGTTTGAGAAAAAATGAAAAAACTTAAGAAGGATAACTATTTGAAAGGAAATTGAACATTCCAATATTTTTTTCAAAGGAAGGATTAATCATGTTTCAAAATATTAGATTGGGTAATATGTCAGAACATTATCCTATTGAGAAATGATACACAATTGTTTATAGAAACAAATATGACGTTTCTTATTCAGTTACAATTGATTCTGCATGCCCTGGAGAAGGAACCAGCGGCGACATCTGTAATATAAAAAACAGCGAGTGTGTTGATTCTGTTTGCAAATGTGTAACCGGTTTTGCTGCCAACGCGGAAAAGAATCTGTGCAATGAAGGTACGTTCTCTCGTTTACGGGCATTTTTGTTGTTCAGTTAAGCTTCCAGAGCAAACAAAAATACGACGAAATACGAAAAGGGAAACTGTTTGAAAGAAAACAAAAAGTTCTAGTAGTTTCTAACAGGGAGGCTAAATCAAATTTCAATATTGCAATTTCGATAAAAAATCAGTACATGTACGTACGAAAAATGATACACAATTGTTGATAAAATCAAATTTTGACGATTCTTATTTAGTTAACATTGATTCTGCATGCCCTGGAGGAGGAACCAGCGGAGACATCTGTAATATAGAAAACAGCGAGTGTGTTGAATCTGTTTGCAAATGTGTAACCGGTTTTGCTGCCAACGCGGAAAAGAAGCTGTGCAATGAAGGTACGTTCTCTGGTTTACGGGCATTTATGTTGTTCATTTAAGCTTCCTAAGCAAAAAAAAAATACGGAGAAATACGAAAAGGGAAACTGTTTGAAAGAAAACTAAAAATTCTGGTAGTTTCTAACAGGGAGGTTAAATCAAATTTCAGTATTGCAATTTCAATAAAATATCAGTACAAGTACGAACTAAAAATGATACACAATTGTTGATAAAATCAAATTTGACGATTCTTATTTAGTTAACATTGATTCTGCATGCCCTGGAGGAGGAACCAGTGGAGACATCTGTAATGTAGAAAACAGCGAGTGTGTTGAATCTGTTTGCAAATGTGTAACGGGCTATGCTGCCAACGGGGAAAAGAAGCTGTGTATCGAAGGTTTATTCTCTTCGTACCCCAGCATTTTTGTTGTTTAATAAAGCTAACCTCAGCCAGAGACCAAAGATTAAAGTTTAAAGACTATCAAGACAAATCTATTTGAAAAATACTGCAATATATGCAGTTTGAGAAAAAAATGAAGAAACTGAAGAAGGATAACTATTTGAAAGAAAATTGAATATTCCATTAGTTTTTTGAAAGGAAGGATTAATCATGTTTTAAAATATTAGATTTGGTAATATGTCAGAACATTAACCTATTGAGAAATGATACACAATTGTTTATAGAAACAAATATGACGTTTCTTATTCAGTTACAATTGATACTGCATGCCCTGGAGGAGGAACCAGCGGCGACATCTGTAATATAGAAAACAGCGAGTGTGTTGATTCTGTTTGCAAATGTGTAACCGGTTTTGCTTCCAACGCGGAAAAGAAGCTGTGTATCGAAGGTTTGTTGTCTTTGTACCCTAACATTTTTGTTGTTTAATAAAGCTAACCACAGCAAGAGACCTAAGATTAAATGTTAAAGAATATCCAGGCAAATTTATTTGAAAAATACTGCAATATATTGTTTGAAGAACAATGAAGAAACTGAAGATGGATAACTATTTGAAAGAAAATTGAACATTCCAATAATTTTTTGAAAGGAAGGATTAATCATGTTTCCAGTAGTGTTTCGGAATGAAGGATTAATCATGTTTCAAAATATTAAATTGGGTAATATGTCAGAACTTTAACCTATTGAGAAATGATACACACCTGTTTATAGAAACAAATATGACATTTCTTATTCAGTTACAATTGATTCTTCATGCCCTGGAGGAGGAACCAGCGGCGACATCTGTAATATAGAAAACAGCGAGTGTGTTGATTCTGTTTGCAAATGTGTAACCGGTTTTGCTGCCAACGCGGAAAAGAAGCTGTGCAATGAAGGTACGTTGTCTCGTTTACGGGCAATTTTGTTGTTCTGTTAAGCTTCCAGAGCAAAAATAGGATACGAAGAAATACGAAAAGGGAAACTGTTTGAAAGAAAACTAAAAATTCTTGTAGTTTCTGACAAGGAAATTAAACCAAATTTCAATATTGCAATTTCGATAAAATATCAGTACAAGTACGTACTAAAAATGATACACAATTGTTGATAAAATCAAATTTTGACGATTCTTATTTAGTTAACATTGATTCTGCATGCCCTGGAGGAGGAACCAGCGGAGACATCTGTAATATAGAAAACAGCGAGTGTGTTGAATCTGTTTGCAAATGTGTAACGGGCTATGCTGCCAACGCGGAAAAGAAGCTGTGTATCGAAGGTTTGTTCTCTTTGTACCCCAGCATTTTTGTTGTTTAATAAAGCTAACCACAGCAAGAGACCAAAGATTAAAGTTTAAAGACTGTCAAGGATAATTTATTTGAAAAATACTGCAATATTTGCAGTTTGAGAAAAAATGAAAAAACTTAAGTATAACTATTTGAAAGAAAATTGAACATTCCAATATTTTTTTCAAAGGAAGGATTAGTCATGTTTCAAAATATTAGATTGGGTAATATGTCAGAACATTATCCTATTAAGAAATGATACACAATTGTTTATAGAAACAAATATGACGTTTCTTATTCAGTTACAATTGATTCTTCATGTCCTGGAGGAGGAACCAGTGGCGACATCTGTTACATAGAAAACAGCGAGTGTGTTGATTCTGTTTGCAAATGTGTAACCGGTTTTGCTGCCAACGCGGAAAAGAAGCTGTGCAATGAAGGTACGTTCTCTCGTTAACGGGCAATTTTGTTGTTCTGTTAAGCTTCCAGAGCAAAAATAAAATACGAAGAAATACGAAAAGGGAAACTGTTAGAAAGAAAACTAAAAATTCTAGTAGTTTCTAAAAAGGAAATTAAACCAAATTTCAATATTGCAATTTCGATAAAATATCAGTACAAGTACGTAATAAAAATGATACACAATTGTTGATGAAATCAAATTTTAACGATTCTTATTTAGTTAACATTGATTCTGCATGCCCTGGAGGAGGAACCAGCGAAGACATCTGTAATATAGAAAACAGCGAGTGTGTTGATTCTGTTTGCAAATGTGTAACGGGCTATGCTGCCAACGCGGAAAAGAAGCTATGTATCGAAGGTTTGTTCTCTTCGTACCCCAGCATTTTTGTTGTTTAATAAAGCTAACCTCAGCCAGATACCAAAGATTAAAGTTTAAAGACTATCAAGACAAATCTATTTGAAAAATACTGCAATATATGCAGTTTGAGAAAAAATGAAGAAACTGAAGAAGGATAACTATTTGAAAGAAAATTGAATATTCCATTAGTTTTTTGAAAGAAAGGATTAATCATGTTTCAAAATATTAGATTGGGTAATATGTCAGAACATTAACCTATTGAGAAATGATACACAATTGTTTATAGAAACAAATATGACGTTTCTTATTCAGTTACAATTGATTCTGCATGCCCTGGAGGAGGAACCAGCGGCGACATCTGTAATATAGAAAACAGCGAGTGTGTTGATTCTGTTTGCAAATGTTTAACGGGCTATGCTGCCAACGCGGAAAAGAAGCTGTGTATCGAAGGTTTGTTCTCTTTGTACCCCAGCATTTTTGTTGTTTAATAAATCTAAATTCAGCAAGAGACCAAAGATTAAAGTATAAAGACTATCAAGAGAAATCTATTTGAAAAATACTGCAATATATGCAGTTTGAGAAAAAAATGAAGAAACTAAAGAAGGATAACTATTTGAAAGAAAATTGAATATTCCATTAGCTTTTTGTAAGGAAGGATTAATCATGTTTCAAAATATTAAATTGGGTAATATGTCAGACCATTAACCTATTGAGAAATGATACAATTGTTTATAGAAACAAATATGACGTTTCTTATTCAGTTACAATTGATTCTGCATGCCCTGGAGGAGGAACCAGCGGCGACATCTGTAATATAGAAAACAGCGAGTGTGTTGATTCCGTTTGCAAATGTGTAACCGGTTTTGCTGCCAACGCGGAAAAGAAGCTGTGCAATGAAAGTACGTTCTCTCCTTTACAGGCATTTATGTTGTTCATTTAAGCTTCCAGAGCAAAAAAAAAATACGAAGAAATACGAAAAGGGAAACTGTTTGAAAGAAAACTAAAAATTCTAGTAGTTTCTAACAGGGAGGCTAAATCAAATTTCAATATTGCAATTTCGATAAAATATCAGTACAAGTACGTACTAAAAATGATACACAATTGTTGATAAAATCAAATTTGACGATTCTTATTTAGTTAACATTGATTCTGCATGCCCTGGAGGAGGAACCAGCGGAGACATCTGTAATATAGAAAACAGCGAGTGTGTTGAATCTGTTTGCAAATGTGTAACGGGCTATGCTGCCAACGCGGAAAAGAAGCTGTGTATCGAAGGTTTGTTCTCTTCGTATCCCAGCATTTTTGTTGTTTAATAAAGCTAACCTCAGCCAGAGACCAAAGATTAAAGTTTAAAGACTATCAAGACAAATCTATTTGAAAAATACTGCAATATATGCAGTTTGAGAAAAAAATGAAGAAACTGAAGAAGGATAACTATTTGAAAGAAAATTGAATATTCCATTAGTTTTTTGAAAGGAAGGATTAATCATGTTTCAAAATATTAGATTGGGTAATATGTCAGAACATTAACCTATTGAGAAATGATACACAATTGTTTATAGAAACAAATATGACGTTTCTTATTCAGTTACAATTGATACTGCATGCCCTGGAGGAGGAACCAGCGGCGACATCTGTAATATAGAAAACAGCGAGTGTGTTGATTCTGTTTGCAAATGTGTAACCGGTTTTGCTGCCAACGTGGAAAAGAAGCTGTGTATCGAAGGTTTGTTCTCTTTGTACCCCAGCATTTTTGTTGTTTAATAAAGCTAACCACAGCAAGAGACCAAAGATTAAAGTTTAAAGACTATCAAGGCAAATTTATTTGAAAAATACTGCAATATATGCAGTTTGAGAAAAAATGAAAAAACTTAAGAAGGATAACTATTTGAAAGGAAATTGAACATTCCAATATTTTTTTCAAAGGAAGGATTAATCATGTTTCAAAATATTAGATTGGGTAATATGTCAGAACATTATCCTATTGAAATGATACACATTGTTTATGAAACAAATATGACGTTTTTATTCATTACAATTGATTCTGCATGCCCTGAGGAGACCAGCGGCGACATCTTAATTAGAAACAGCGAGTGTGTTGTTCTGTTTGCAAATGGTAACGGTTTTGCTGCCAAGGGAAAAGAGCTGTGTATGAAGGTTGTTCTTCTTTTCCGCATTTTTTGTTATTAAGCTCCACAGCAAAAAAAAATTAAGATACGAAATTTGAAAAGGAATTATGCAGAGAAAATAAAAATTAGAGTTTCTAAAGGGAGGTAAATCAAATTTCAAAGGAATGATAATCAGTTCAAATAGATTAAATGAGAACATTGTATAAAAGATCAAATTTGACGTTCTTATTAGTTACATTGATTCTGCATGCCCTGGGAGGAACCAGGAAAATCTGTAATATAAAAAACAGCGAGTGTGTTGATTCTGTTTGCAATGGTAACGGTTGCTGCCAACGCGGAAAAGAACTGTGATGAAGTGTTTCTCTTTACGGGATTTTTTGTTTTAGTAAGTCCAAGCAAACAAAAATTAGCAAAGAAATTTTTGAAAAGGAAACGTTTGAAAAAAAACAAAAAGCTATATTTAAAGGATAACATCAATTTTATATGGAATTTCGTAAAAAATAGGGAATGTACTATCAAAAATGATACACAATTGTTATAAAACAAATTGACGTTCTTTTTAGTTAAATTGATTTCATGCCCTGGAGGAGGACCAGGGGACCCTCTGTAATATAGAAAACAGCGAGTGTGTTGAATCTGTTTGCAAATGTGTAACCGGTTTTGCTGCCAACGCGGAAAAGAAGCTGTGCAATGAAGGTACGTTCTCTCTTTACGGCATTTATGTTGTTCATTTAAGCTTCCAAGCAAAAAAAAAACGGAGAAATACGAAAAGGGAAACTGTTTGAAAGAAAAATAAAAATTCTGGTAGTTTCTACAGGGAGGTTAAATCAAATCTTCATATTGCAATTTCAATAAAATATCAGTACAAGTACGAACTAAAAATGATACACAATTGTTGATAAAATCAAATTTGACGATTCTTATTTAGTTAACATTGATTCTGCATGCCCTGGAGGAGGAACCAGCGGAGACATCTGTAATATAGAAAACAGCGAGTGTGTTGAATCTGTTTGCAAATGTGTAACGGGCTATGATGCCAACGCGGAAAAGAAGCTGTGTATCGAAGGTTTGTTCTCTTCGTATCCCAGCATTTTTGTTGTTTAATAAAGCTAACCTCAGCCAGAGACCAAAGATTAAAGTTTAAAGACTATCAAGACAAATCTATTTGAAAAATACTGCAATATATGCAGTTTGAGAAAAAAATGAAGAAACTGAAGAAGGATAACTATTTGAAGAAAATGAATATTTCCATTAGTTTTTTGAAAGGAAGGGGTTAAATCATGTTTAAATTAGATTGGGTAATATGTCAGAAATTAACCTATTGAGAAATGATACACGATTGTTATAGAAACAAATTGACGTTTTTTTTTCAGTTACAATTGATTCTGCATGCCCTGGAGAGGAACCAGCGGCGACATCTGTAATATAGAAAACAGCGAGTGTGTTGAATGTTTGCAAATGTTAACGGGTATGCGCCAACGCGGAAAAAGAGCTGTGTATCGAAGGTTTTTCTCTTTGTACCCCCGCATTTTTGTTTGTTTAATAAATCTAAACAGAAGAGACCAAAGATTAAAGTATAAAGACTATCAAGAGAAATTATTTGAAAAATACTGCAATATATGCGTTTGAGAAAAAAATGAAGAAACTAAGAAGGATAACTATTTGAAAGAAAATTGAATTCCATTAGCTTTTTGAAGGAAGGATTATCATGTTTCAAAATATTAGATTGGGGGAATAGTCAGAACATACCTATTGAGAAATGATACAATTGTTTATAGAAACAAATATGACGTTTCTTATTCAGTTTCAATTGATTCTGCATGCCCTGGAGGAGAAACCAGCGGCGACATCTGTTAATATAGAAAACAGCGAGTTTTGTTGATTCCGTTTGCAAATGTGTAACCGGTTTTGCTGCCAATGCGGAAAAGAAGCTGTGCAATGAAGGTACGTTCTCTCCTTTACAGGCATTTTTGTTGTTTTTTAAGCTTCCAGAGCAAAAAAAATACGATGAAATACGAAAAGGGAAACTGTTTGAAAGAAAACTAAAAATTCTAGTAGTTTTTAAAAGGGGGCTAAATCAAATTTCAATATTGCAATTTCGATAAAAAATCAGTACAAGTACGTACTAAAAAATGATACACAATTGTTGATAAAATCAAATTTGACGATTCTTATTTTTAACATTGATTCTGCATGCCCTGGAGGGGATCCAGCGGAGACATCTGTAATAAAAGAAAACAGCGAGTGTGGATCTGTTTGCAAATGTGTAACGGGCATGCTGCCAACGCGGAAAAAGAAGCAGTGATCGAAGGTTTTTTCTCTTTTACCCCAGCATTTTTGTTTTTAATAAAGCTAACACACAGAGACCAAAGATAAAGTTAAAAAATATCAAGACAAAATTTTTGAAAAAATACTGCCATATATGCAGTTGAGAAACGGGGAAGGAAACTGAAAGGATAACTATTTGAAAGAAAAGAATATTCCATTAGTTTTTGAAAGGAAGGATTAAACATGTTTCAAAAATAAGATTGGGTAATATGTAGAACATTAACCTATTGAAAATGATACACGATGTTTATAGAAACAAATATGACGTTTTTTATTCAGTTACAAATTTATTCTGCATGCCCTGGAGGAGGAACCAGCGGCGACATCTGTAATATAGAAAACAGCGGTGTGGGTTGATTCTGTTTGCAAATGTGAACCGGTTTTGCTGCCAATGCGGAAAAAAGAAGCTGTGCAATGAAGGTACGTTCTTGGTTTTCGGGCATTTTTGTTGATCAGTTAAGCTTCCAAAGCAAAAAAAAAAAATACGAAGAAATACGAAAAGGGTAACTGTTAGAAAGAGAACTAAAAATTTAGTATTTCTAACAGGGAGGCTTAAATCAAATTTCAATATTGCATTTCGATAAAATATCGTACAAGACGTAACTATAACATGAACACATGTTAAAAAAACAAATTTTGACGATTTTATTAGTTAACATTGATTCTGCATGCCCTGGAGGAAAAGGGAACCAGTGAAACATCTGTATATAGAAAACAGCGAGTGGTTTTGATCTGTTTGCAAAATGTGTAACGGGCTATGCTGCCAACGCGGAAAAAGAAGCTGTGTACGAATGTTTGTTCTCTTTGTACCCCAGCATTTTTTTTGTTTAATAAAGCAAAACCCCAGCAAGAGACCAAATATTAAAGTTTAAAGACTATCAAGGGAAATTTATTTGAAAAATACTGCAATATATGCAGTTTGAGAAAAAAAAGAAAAAACTTAAGAAGGATAACTATTTGAAAGGAAATTGAACATTCTAATATTTTTTTCAAAGGAAGGATTAATCATGTTTCAAAATATTAGATTGGGTAATATGTCAGAACATTATCCTATTGAGAAATGATACACATTGTTTATAGAAACAAAATATGACGTTTCTTTTCAGTTACAATTGATTCTTCATGCCCTGGAGGAGAAACCAGTGGCGACATCTGTAACATAGAAAAACAGCGAGTGTGTTGATTCTGTTTGCCCAAAAGTGTAACCGGTTTTGTTTCCAACGCGGAAAAAGCTGTGCAATGAAGGTACGTTCTCTCTTTAAGGGGAATTTTGTTGTTCTTTAAGCTTCCAGAGCAAAAATAAAAACGGAAGAAAAAACGAAAAGGGAAACTGTTTGAAAGCAAACTAAAAATTCTAGTAGTTTCTGACAAGGAAATTAAACCAAACTTCAATATTGCAATTTCGCTAAAATATCAGTACAGTACGTTTCTAAAAATGAACACAATTGTTGATAAATCCAATTTTAACGATTCTTATTTAGTTAACATTGATTCTGTATGCCCTGGAGGAGGAACCAGCGGAGACATCTGCAATATAGAAAACAGCGAGTGTGTTGAATCTGTTTTGCAAATGTGTAACGGTTTGCTGCCAACGCGGAAAAGAAGCTGTGCAATGAAGTTACGTTCTCTGGTTTACCGGCAATTTATGTTGTTCATTTAAGCTTCCTAAGCAAAAAAAAAAAAAAAATACGAAAATACGAAAAGGGAAACTGTTTGAAAGAAAATAAATTCTAGTAGTTTCTAACAGGAGGTTAAATCCAAATTTCAGTATTGCAATTTCAAAAATATCAGTACAGTAGACTAAAGATACACAATTGTTGATAAAATCAAATTTGACGATTCTTATTTAGTTAACATTGATTCTGCATGCCCTGGAGGAGGAACTAGTGGGACATCTGTAATATAGAAAACAGCGAGTGTGTTGAATCTGTTTGCAAATGTGTAACGGGCTATGCTGCCAACGCGGAAAAGAAGCTGTGTATCGAGGTTTGTTCTCTTCGTACCCAGCATTTTTGTTGTTTAACAAAGCTAACCTCAGCCAGAGACCAAAGATTAAAGTTTAAAGGATATACAAGACAAATCTATTTGAAAAATACTGCAATATATGCAGTTTGAGAAAAAAATGAATGAAGAATGAAGAAGGATAACTATTTGAAAGAAAATTGAATATTCCATTAGTTTTTTGAAAGGAAGGATTAATCATGTTTCAAAATATTAGATTGGGTAATATGTCAGAACATTACCTATTGAGAAATGATACACAATTGATTTATAGAAACAAATATGACGTTTCTTATTCAGTTACAATTGATACTGCATGCCCTGGAGGAGGAACCAGCGGCGACATCTGTATATAGAAAACAGCGAGTGTGTTGATTCTGTTTGCAAATGTTTTAACGGTTTTGCTGCCAACGCGGAAAGAAGCTGTGCAAAGAAGGTACTTGTTCTCGTTTACGGGCAAATTTTGTTGTTCTGTTAAGCTTCCAGAGCAAAAATAGAAATACGAAGAATTACGAAAAGGGAAACTGTTTGAAAGAAACTAAAATTCTTGTAGTTTCTGAACAAGGAATTAAACCAAATTCAATATTGCAATTTCGATAAAATATCAGTACAAGTACGTACTATAAAATGATACACAATTGTTGATAAAACAATTTGACGATTCTTTTTAGTTAACATTGATTCTGCATGCCCTGGAGGAGGAACCAGCGGAGAATCTGTAATATAGAAAACAGCGAGTGGGGTTGAATCTGTTTTCAAATGTTTTAACGGGCTATGCTGCCAACGCGGAAAGAACTGTGTATCGAAGGGTTTTTTTCTCTTTGTACCCCAGCATTTTTGTTGTTTAATAAAGAACACGCAAAAGACC
>NW_026459161.1:0-73726 GCF_021730395.1 Mercenaria mercenaria
AATCTGACCAGTTCAAGAAAGGAACCAAGATCTTATGGTGATACAAGTTGTATGCCAGTTTGGTTAAAATCAAATCATAAATGAAGCTGCTATTGTGCAGACAAGGTCAAAATAGCTAATTTTGGCCCTTTCAGGGGCCATAACTCTGGAACCCATAATGGAATCTGGCCAGTTTAAGAAAGGAACCAAGATCTTATGGTGATACAATTTGTGTGCCAGTTTGGTAAAAATCAAATCATAAATAAAGCTGCTACTGTGCAGACAAGGTCAAAATAGCTAATTTTGGCCCTTTCAGGGGCCATAACTCTGGAACCCATAATGGAATCTGGCCAGTTCAAGAAAGGAACCGAGATCTTATGGTGACACAAGTTGTGTGCAAGTTTGGTAAAAATCAAATCATAAATAAAGTTGCTATTGTGCAGACAAGGTCAAAATAGCTAATTTTGGCCCTTTCAGGGGCCATAACTCTGGAACCCATAATGGGATCTGGCCAGTTCAAGAAAGGAACCGAGATCTTATGGTGATACAAGTTGTGTGCAAGTTTGGTCAAAATAAAATCATAAACGAAACCACTATCGTGCAGACAAGAAATTGTTGACGGACGGACGGACGCACGGACGGACGGACGGACGCACGGACGACGGACGACGGACGAAGGGTGATCACAAAAGCTCACCTTGTCACTATGTGACAGGTGAGCTAAAAAAAAAATGTCGCGGGGACATCTTTGAGATCAAATTATGTACTCATCACCGCCTGATGAGACCTATTGGAGAGGTCGAAACGTATTTTTTCCTACAATAGGAGAGATTGTGTTTGTATACAAATCCGTTGTATATTCTATTTTTAGAACTGATAAGACAAAGATCGGTGGGCAGATGCCGAGTGTCCATGTTTTTTTCGTTAAAAGTGATGTTTTTCTAACAACTTAAACTTTCTTAAAACACAAACGATATCAATATTTCTTTTTTGATCAGTGGAAAGAATATAAAACAAGCAATTTATTGATAACTTTTATATATTATTTTGATATAAAATGGATTAATTATGAACGCTTAACTTACAGTGTATTTTCTAAAAGTATGGAGCATCGATAACGCCGCTATTAAAATCAAATGTCATTTAAAACGGTTATTCATTTTCAAAAAAATATTTGAATAAGAAAATATGAAAATCGTAAGCATTTCAAAACTTTTTGATTTTTTAAAATCCATATATGAACAAAAAAGTTATTTAAAATTGAAAATTCCGATCCCATAAACAAACGATGTAAAAACATTTTGTTTTGCCCACCGCCAGATAAACATGTGTTGATGCGTGAAGTCAGGGCGATCTCTCCTATTGTACTTTAATCATTTCCTTTTTTGACAACATTATATCTCGCTATATGCGTTTCTTAAAATGCGCCAGAATGAGTCTTTTCATGTTCTTTTTTTCAAAATTTTCCCGGGGGAGGCCCCCCCAACCCCCACCTGTGTGAGGGGGACACCCCCTCCCACACTCTCCCCCATTGGCACTTCGTGCCTCGTACTGCGTACATTTTTCAAAATCCTGGCTACGCCCCTGATCACCTAGTTTTATAACTCGGAAGACACATTTGAAGTTTCAAATCAATATCTGCATCAGGTTTGAAGATAGTAGCTTGCATGCATAACTTTAGCCAGGATTTTCTAATTCAAAAAGAGTGCATAATCTGCCCGAAATACATGTCAGAGTTATGGGACTTGATTCTAAGAAGTTGGTTATTGACCTAGAAAAAATGTTTCAAAGCTATACTAGTATGCCTTTAAACAATAGCTATATAGATACTTGCATGCAAAACTTTAACCAGGATTTTCTAGGTCCAACAAGAGTGCCAGAATGTCACAATATATGCCCGTCATAGCAAATTTCTTTACACTAGCACCTGTATTTGCAAATGGAATTTTAATTCTGTGGTTGTGTAGTAATTACTGTAAGTATTTTGGTTTTCTAAATCCACAAAAAAATCTCCTTACCAGGTAGAGATACCTTAAAATACACCCTAAATTTGAAAGTAACATCTGTGTTGTACCGCAGAAAAGTGGTCAATTATAAAAAAAAATATAAACAAGAGGGTCATGATGACCCTGGATCGCTCACCTGAGTAATATGAGCTTCATGTTTCAAAAGTCAAACTGATGCTAAAATATTAAAGGTCCATTACTAAGGGAAAGTGAGTTGGCAATTTTTTTCATAGCCAGTGCATAGACTTCTGCAAGACACTAAATAATGAAGATTGGCAGGTCAAAATTTACAGAAGGTCTTTGGAACTCAAAGAAATGTATGTGTATTATGTTGAAATTTCAATGAATCGACAGAATGACCCCCCAGGTCTTTTTAACTTTCTTCATACTTCATAGAAAAATAATTGTACATATACTGCGATTTATTTCGAATTTCTACATACCAACTTTCATTTTCCAATAAAATGAAATAGTTTCTGTGCTTTTTAAAAGAAATTAAAATGTTCACTTTCCTTAGTATTGGACCTTTAAAACAGTAGGTCAGTAGGTCACATTCATGGTCACTGAAAGTCACTTTTAAGATTGGTGTGCAAAACTGTATAATTATGTCATCCAAATTTCAAGGCTGTATCTTAAAAAACAAGAAAGTAGGTCAGTAGGTCAAGGTCACAGTCAAATGACCCCTACTTTGGGTCATCAGGAAATATGATCAGATAATTTTTTAAGTATTTTTTCCTATATAACTCATATAACAAGTAACCTAGAGCGGGGCTTCTTTTCACCCCAAGGGCATAATTTGAACAATCTTGGAAAAGGGCCACTAGGCAATGCTACATACCAAATATCAAAGGCCTAGGTCTTGTGGTTTCAGACAAGAAGATTTTTAAATGTTTTTCCTATAAAGGTCTATGTAAAACTTGGGACCCCCGGGGCGGGCCCTCTTCACACCAGGGGCATAATTTGAGCAATCTATATAGAGGACAATTACATGATGTCACACGCTAAATATCAAGGCTCTACGCCTTGTGGTTTTGGACAAGGTTTTCAAAATTTTCCTTATATAAGCCTTATATAACCCAGGGTGGTGCCATATTTGACCTTAGGGGGATAATTTGTATAAACTTGGTAGAGGACTACTAGATGATGCTACATACCAAATATCAAAGCCCTATGACCTGCCGTTTTGGACAAGAAGATTTTTTAAATTTTTCCTTTTGGTTGCCATTGCAACTAGAGTTCTGTATGGAATTCAATTGTTTGAAAAAATTTGAAAAGGGATTACCCAAGGATCATTCCTATGAAGTTTGGTGTAATTCTGCCCAGTGGTTTTTAATAAGATTTTTTTTAGAAATTGTTGAAGGACGGACGACTGACGACGGACGACGCACACCGCAAAACGGACATTGAGCTGTCACAAAAGCTCACCATGAGCCTTTGGCTCAGGTGAGCTAAAAAGTTACAATAAAAGTTATTTATAGTAACAACTAGGGGAAAGCTATTTATAATAACAACAAAGGGAAATAATTCTAAAGAAGGGACCTGCGCATTACACTCCTCCTCCTGATGGTGTACAATTGTGCCAAGTTACATCAACTTCCCTCCTATATAAAGAAGGAATGCTCCGAACAAAGTCATTCTTGTATCTTACCTTTGGCCTCTAAATGTGACCTTGATCTTAGACCTAGGGACCTGGTTCTTGTGCATGACACTCCGTCTCATGGTGGTGAACATTTGTGCCAAGTTATAGCAAAATCCCTTCATGCTTGAAGAAGAAATTCTCCGGACAAAGTTTTCATTCTTGTATCCTTTGACCTCTAAGTGTGACCTTGACCTTAGACCTAGGGACCTGATTCTTGCGCATGACACTCCGCCTTATGATGGTGAACAATTTTGCGAAGTTTCATTAAAATCTCTCCATGCATGAAGAAGATATGCACCGGACAAAGTCTGCGGACGTCGCCCACCCGCCCACCAAGGGCGTTCCCATAATACGTCCCGTTTTTCAAATGGACGTATGAAAAGGGAATTTCAAAGTTTTATATAGCGTATCTTTAAATAATAGCTATACGTACTTGCAAACAAAACTTTTACCAATGTGTGACGCCGCCGAGGACGCCATGGTGAGTACACAGTTCATGACAGTGATTAAGTGTGGGAAGTATCAATCTATTTCCATCAGAGGGCACTGGGATACCACTGGGATACAAAAAACAACTAAAACTGCTAAGTCGAAAAAGGAACATAATTTTGTAAAAATGCAAAGTAGCGCAACTGAGCAGTGCATGTCCGATTATTTCAATGAACAAGTGTGTGAATTTTCCATCCATTTCCCCTTGTGGGTACTAATACCAGCTTACATACAAAAGCTGAACAAAAGTTGGGCGCCGGCAAATTGGTGAGTGCAATATTCTCCAAGTAGTCGAGCTAAAGGAAAGGCTATAATATTTTCATTTAAATGATATTAAGAGTTATGAAAACTATGTCATTTAGTTGGTATGAAGGTGGCGAGAAGTAAATGTGAATTTTCATTCAGTTACAATGTGTAGTTAGTAGTTACTCAGAAAACTAACCCGCCGACAATCGCAATTAGAATTTTCTTGAAAAATGTCTAAGTAAAAAAGAAATATATTTTCGACAAAATAATAAAAAAGACTTATGAAACCTAGGTCATTGACTTGATACTATTAAAGGGAAGGAATGTATAGTTTCATTCAGTTTCGAGGAGTAAGAACAGAGATATCAGCTTGTTGAGAATCATGAATAATGTTTCCGGGTAAAAGTGGACAGTATTCATGACAGTGGTTCCGGGACATTATGTCATATGATGTTGATGATGTTGAGGATCAAGTATTTTAGATTTGAGTAACAACAGAGTTAAAGTAACAAGAGGACCATGATGGTCCTGAATCGCTCACCTCTTCCCACATGACCCAGTTTTGAGTATGATGTCGTTTTTTTCTATTATTTGACATAGTGACCTAGTTTTTGAGCTCATGTGACCCAATTTTGAACTTGACCTAGATATTATCAAGATAAAATTTCTGACCAATTTTCATGAAGATCCATTGAAAAATATGGTCTCTAGAGAGGTCACAAGGTTTTTCTATTATATGACCTATTGACCTAGTTTTCGAAGGTACGTGACCCTGTTTTGAACTTTACCTAGATATCAAGGTGAACACTCTCACTAATTTCTCGTGAAAAATATGGCCTCTAGAGAGGTCACAAGGTTTTTCTATTTTTATATCTACTGGCCTAGTTTTTGACTGCACGTGACCCAGTTTCGAAACTGACCTAGATATCATCAAGGTGAACATTCAGATCAATTTTCATGAAGATCCATTGAAAAATATGGCCTCTAGAGAGGTCAAAAGATTTTAATAATTTTAGACCTACTGACCTAGTTTTTGATCGCAGTTGACCCAGTTTCAAACTTGACCTAGAAATCATCAAGATGAACATTCAGACCAACTTTCATACAGATCCCATGAAAAGTATGGCCTCTAGAGAGGTCACAAGGTTTTTTTTATTATTTGACCCACTGACCTAGTTTTTACAGGCACGTGACCCAGTTTCAAACCTGACCTAGATATCATCAAGGTGAACATTCTGACCAATTTTTATGGAGATCCATTCATAAGTATGGCCTCTAGAGAGGTCACAAGGTTTTTCTATTTTTAGACCTACTGACCAAGTTTTTGACCGCACATGACCCTGTTTCGAACTTGACCTAGATATCATCAAGATGTACATTCAGACCAATTTTCATACAGATCCCATGAAAAATATGGCCTTTAGAGAGGTCACAAGGTTTTTCTATTATTTGACCTACTGACCTAGTTTCTGAAGGCATGTGACCCAGTTTTGAACTTGACCTAGATATCATCAAGATGAACATTCAGACCAACTTTCATACAGATCCCATGAAAAATATGGCCTCTAGAGAGGTCACAAGGTTTTTCTATTATTTGACCTACTTACCTAGTTTCTGAAGGCACGTGACCCAGTTTTAAACTTGACCTAGATATCATCAAGATGAACATTCAGACCAATTTTCATACAGATCCCATGAAAAATATGGCCTTTAGAGAGTTCACAAGGTTTTTCTATTATTTGACCTACTGACCTAGTTTTTGACGGCACGTGACTAAGTTTTGAACTTGACCTAGATATCATCAAGGTGAACGTTCTGACCAATTTTCATGAAGATCTTGTGAAATATATGGCCTCTAGAGAGGTCACAAGGTTTTTCTATTTTTAAACCTACTGACCTAGTTTTTGATGGCACGTGATCCAGTTTCGAACTTGACCTAGATATCATCAAGGTGAACATTCTGACCAATTTTCATGAAGAACTTTTGAAATATATGGCCTCTAGAGAGGTCACAAGGTTTTTCTATTTTTAGACCTACTGACCTAGTTTTTGATGGCACGTGACCCAGTTTCAAACTTCACCTAGATATCATCAAGATGAACATTCTGACCAACTTTCATAAAGATCCCATGTAAAATGTGACCTCTAGAGTGGTCACAAGCAAAAGTTGTGACAGGTGAAATGCATAAAAACTATAGCCTGAATCTGAAATGGCCGCAGACGCGAACGCCGATGAAATTGTGAGTAGGATAGATCTCTACATAATTCGTATAGCCGTGCTTTAAACAAACTATTGCAGAACAGATGTCAAAAAAAAATTAAAAAACAAGAGCTGTCACAGTAGACAACGTGCTCGAGTATTCCTATGCTGGATAGTGAAACTGGGCAGGGCACCGGAGCTGTCACTGGAGTGTTTAATGACTCAAATGGTGAATGAAGATATTGCACAATAGCTTGAGTCTGTGTCAAAAATATTAAGTAATAAGAGAGGTCAAGATAAATTGTATCATATAAACATTATATAAGGGTAATTCTAAGCAAACATTGGGCATAATTCATTAAATATTGGTGCAAGAGGTATGCACCTGGTGTCATATGATGCGGGTGATGATGTGGAACAACTACTTCAAGTTTGAATCAAATGCATTTCATAATAACCGAGATATATTGAAAATGCATCGAAACTAACCTTAAATTCTAAGTAAAAGGGGGCATAATTCTTGAAAAAATGGTGCCAGAGTTATGAACCTTGTGTCATATGATGTGGGTGATGATTCTGAACAATTATTTTAAGTTTGAATCAAATTCATTCAGTAATAACAGAAATAAGAGTGAAAGTGTATCAAAACTTTAACCTGAAAATCTAAGTAAAAATTGGGAATAATTCATGAAATATTGGTGCCAGAGTTATGGCCTTTATGTCAGATGATGTGGGTGATGATGGGGAATAACTATTTTAAGTTTGAATCAAATCCATCAAGTAATTACAGAGATAAGAAGAAAAAAGGAGAAAGTGTAAAAAAAACTTTAACCGACACCGACGCCGGGTCGAGTAGGATAGCTCTCCTTATACTTCGTATAGTCGAGCTAAAAATCATTAATTGCTTACAGACAGAGCTAGTATCAAACAGACTTTTTAAAGGTATTACCTGGAACGCATCGCACTGTCTTCTGTTGGAAATAACAAACACAGGACGGCATGATGATATGTTTCTGCAATAGATTCTTTTCTATGTCTTTCAGTAACGTAAAACTGTTTTCTTGCCTTTTCAAACCTGAAATAATTATACTTTGTACATCTGGTGCTACAATAACCAGTAAAATCCATGAAATTCAATTAAAATATGCTAAGAATAGCTTAATGATTGGCGACCTATTGCCAGGCATGTCTTTTCACAGTAATTCTCTTGCCTATAATGTATGAGCTGCGCCATGAGAAAACCAACATAGTGCATTTGCGACCGGCATGGATCCAGACCAGCCTGCGCATTCGCATAGTCTGGTCAGGATCCATGCTGTTCGCTTTCAAAGCCTATTGCAATTAGAGAAACGGTTAGCGAACAGCATGGATCCTGCCCAGACTGCATGGATCCATGCTGGTCGCAAACACACTATGTCGGTTTTCTCATGGCACGGCTCATATATTGTTTAATATCGTTGACTTTGAATCATTTACAATGCTGTGGGTCCACTTTGTTTCACTGGAATTTGGTGGAAACTATATGTGAAGCTGTGTACACAATGTTCTGATCTAGTTGTAATATTTCAAAGTTTCAATGTCCAAAAAAGGACTATTACTCCAAAAGAATATGACATGAAAATCCGTATGTAAGTTAAATGTTAATGTTGTATACCAAGTTTCATCTCAATAAGATATAAACTGTAAGAGCAGCCGAGTACAAAAGAAATTTGACAGACGGATGGACTGATATACCCATGAGCCTTTGACACCGTGGGCATGAAATATATCTGACAACTTACGTCGTGTCATAATTCACCTTTAATGCGTGCAAAAAAATCTTTCTATGCCTATCTGAGGAGTCTTAGAGATAAACAATTTGCAGATAACAATGTGTATTTTATTAATCAAATACTTTGGTTTTAAAATAAAGTTTGGGGTTTTAAACAAGGAGAGTATGATAAAGTCCAAGTAAAATGTTGTGATAAACCGACTGAAATTAGTACCATTTGGCAATGTTTCGGTCATATTAAAAATATGAATTACTGGTATTGGCGCCAAACCATGCCTTATGCAAAAAGTCCGGTTTATCTCAAAATAGGGAGAAAATATTTATAATTACAAATGCAGGATTTCTCAAGACCAACTGAATCAATGTCTTTAAAACCAAGTTAACAAACCAAACAATAGAACAGTGTAATCTGTAAAGATAAAATTACAGTTGTCAGTAATTGCTGAAAGAAAGGAAAAGAATGATGTCAACATCGTATAACAATTGACCACTGAAAATGTTCTTTAGATATTACTAAGAATTTAAAACACCGACAAAACTCCAAAAACATTGGACACCGAACTCCAGAAAAAAATGAGCATGTACTTCAAGCTGATAATGTTAACCAAGTTTCATTTGAATTGTAGGACATGAGCACACAGTGTTCTGATTTGGTCGTTAGTCCGTAATATTTCGACGTCCGAGAAAAAGGCCATAACTCGAGAAAAAAATCAGACATCGAGGTTCCGACAATATATACACGTCATGTCCACTTATGTTTCATTGGAATCGGGTAGAAACTGACAGCTGAGTACACAATGTTCTGATGTAGTTGTAATATTTCTAAGTCGAAAAAAGGACTATGACTCCAAAAGAATATGACAAGAAAATCCAGACAATATGCACATTTCAGTTAAATGTTAACATTGTAAACCATGTTTCATTTCAAAAAGATATAAACCGTAAAAGCAGCCGGGTACAAAAGAAATGTGACTGACGAAAAGACGGATAGTTCAAACACTATATACTTCATGGGCCTTTGACACCGTGGGCATAAAACACGTCGTATCATAATTCACCTTTAATGCATGCAAAAAAAAATATTTTCTATGCCTATCTGAAAACTCTTAGAGATAAACAATTTGCAGATAATTATAGGTTATTAGCTTTGTATCGGGAAATATGCACGAGTTCTTCAGCGGAAATATTGCGCGACTTTAGGAGCGCAATATTCATCCGCTGAAGAACGAGTGCCTATTTCCCGATGCAAAGATAATAACCTTTTTATTACATACGCATCTACACGTATAAATATAATGTAAATATCATAAATTTATGAAATAGCCTGAATAGAATTGACAATACTGAACTAAATAGAAAAAATAGTGCAACAACACACACTGAATTACGTCACGCACCAGATACGAAATTCAGGTGTCAGTGTACGGAAAATTACTGATGTTTCCGGTACCACTGTAACTTAACGGGGAAAAGAAATGAGCATGTAACAACAATTTGTATTTTCTCGGATATCAGTCTGTTGGTGACATAGCCTAAGTTCAAATATGGTCTGAATTTCAGAATGAACTGTTCACTGATTTAAAGTAGCTCTACGTTCAGGTAAAACTGAATTAATTTACATAGAGTAGTAATAGAGGTCTTATTTATTCTCATAATTTTGCGAACTGGTTTCTAACCAGTACCTGAACCTCACCAGATACCACCGTGACGGTCAAAATCCCCTCTTATCGTTAACATTTTCCATATTTGCCAGTCTGTGTGAGCACATTGTGTCAGATATTTTTGTGGCAATATTATTTATATAATACATACTTGCCAGAATATTTTTGCCGCAATACCGTCTACCATGTTTATGGAACTTTATCATTTTACAATCTGCATACAAATAACTTTCAAACTAACTGAACAAACGTTATGAAATAATATATCTTTACCTGACTGAAGTCTTCGTCTGCCCGGCCATCCAGGATTTTTTGTTTTGTGCAAGAGGTGTTGAAGAGCTCTTTACCGTGAGTACGACAGGACAAATACAGACGATATGTCCATCAAGCTTTGAATTCCATTAAAACCATCGATCAGTGCTGAAAAATTATTTATTACATACTCAATTATAAACTCTGTTAAATTACAATGAAATCCGAAACATTTAAATATTTCATATTAGTGTAGATGCGTATGTAATAAAAAGATTATTAGATTTGTATCGGGAAATATGTACTTGTTCTGCAGTGGAATAATATTGCACTCCGGCAGAACTCGTGCATATTTCTCGAAACAAATCTAATTACCTACAGGTCTTACATTAATTAACTTTCAATGCACAAATGACAGCATATGACACTAAATTAATTTTATTCATTTAATATTACGAAGCAGTTGACCTATTAGTTGCTAAGTGATGTACTTTAAGACAGAGCAAACTGTTCAGTTTAGGGTCGACATTTTTATTTCCAAAACAAACGCCTTACAAACTGGCATCGCCTTTGAGATCTGTATGTTATACAAGTCAGTATCAGCGTTCATGATGAAGACAGTTAAATCTAAATATTTGATCAGTTTCACATTGGAAGGTAATTCCTGGCGTTACTTCCGTCACTGGTGCCGTCTGGTAGAAGCAACTGGGCTCGTCTGGTAGAAGCAACTGGTGTCGTCTGCTTGATATAACTGACAACTATTTTGCATGTAATAAATCCTCTTATATCATTTAGATATTATCCTTAAGTTTTCGAAATAATTATTTTGTAACATTTAAATAACTACCAGTCAATGTTACATAACTTGACAAATCCCTCAACATGTTCAGATAAGTCATGTTCGGAAAAAAATAAGGAAAGTTAGGTGACAGAACCAGATATTAGTCCATATCAACAGCAGCTTTCACATTTTACATTGTTTCAGATAAGTCAATAAGCTCAAGATAACCGAATTAAGTTCCTTAACCAGTAGAATTTAGCTCTCCATCAAGCACATGGCTAAGTCAGAAACCAAAAGTGTAACATACATTCTTGATCGACTCGCGCCGCGTAAATGGCAATTCTTAAGCAAGTTAGTTACCTACCTGGTTGAAAACACCTGTGATCAATATGCTGACATCATGACATAAGGGGTCCAGCTCACCTCTGATGATCGGCATCGACAGGGTACCAGTGCATCTCTGGTGACCGGTATCGACAGGTACTAGTGCACCTCTGTTTATCGGCAGCTTTATGGTACCAGCAAGGCAGGCCTGTGGCAACTGTAGTTCCATTAACTAAAAGTTTCTTTCTGTTAATACAATATAATAAATGGCCGCATTATTTTTTCCTGGGTTTCTCACCAATACTTACACTAAAGTCATGTATTAGAGGCGGAGTATTTCAACCCTCTTTGAAAATGAAAAGACACTTTTTACTTTTTTACTAACAAAAGATAAAATTTTGTATTTTAGAAACGCTTGCCTTATTTAGATCACGGCATTGCAGTGAACCCAGTAAAGTTTTCTTTAGGTAAAATTACGCCAATCATGAAAACCTTTGACACTTCATAGTGTAACAAAACTGAATCAACGATTTATATTCAAAGTACGTAATAAATTACAAGTCCTTACGTGTATGATCTAGGAAACTGCTACTCGTCAGATGGTTTGTGTCCTTTGTTGGATAGTTTCTCACCAAATACTTCGAGCTTTACAATCACCAAAGCCAGAAACTGTATGCACATGCCCGAAACTCTTGAGTCACTCTGGGAGAAATGTCGACCTTAGCTTTCTAAAGGTTTAAAGTCATGCACTGCTAACTAAATACTGCTAGTCATTATTTAACAACTGATACGGTTACAATAAAAATAATTTAAATAATGTAGGCTTTTATGATAACCAGAATATATCAAATTTGTAGAAAAATTATTTAAATGAAAATAAATCTGCATAACTTGATTGAAAACTGCACGCCTATTACAAATATAGCTTAAGAAATAAACTAATGACATATACAAATTACATACCCCGTTGTGCCCTAGAAAAATGACCAGGCTGCACAATCCACTAAACCATTGTGAAATCTACAACAAGACTTCCTTGCAGTGCTTGTGAAGTCAACATTAGTTACCATAGCTGCACCGTCCGCTAAACCATTGCTATATCTACAACATTATATCTTCACATGTGCTTGTATTCAACATCAGCCATCAGTTTGGAAAAATCTGCAGAGAAATGCATGCAAAATAGGATAACATAGGTAGCAATATACGTACCTGTTTATGATAAAGAGAAATGCACATTTTGTTTGGTCTGCGTCTCTGTATCCTGCTGTGACTTTTTTCCCCCCGAGTACCCCATCATTCTAGTGGAAAAAATAGCAATACAAAACAAAACGAACAAGCAAATTCGATGAATTGGTATCCCCGGCCGAAAGGGTTTGTGGTGAGGAATGGCAAAAAAATATATCCAGCAAAAAGTTAAGGATGTTAATAAGAAGCAAATAATTTCATTAGTCAAAATCAATTTAACAGAAAACAAATGTTTAATTAAAGAGTACATAATAAATGTATGATACTTTGATCCTGACTAAAGAATTTATTTTGAATGGGATATGCTTACTGTAATAAGCTTAGCTTTTAAAATTAAATGCAGTTAATTGAAATATGAGCTTGAAGTTTAACTGGAACGAAATATTGTCTTTGAGTGGTTTGGCACCAGGTGTTGTTGTTTAACATGTACATTTGAACTTAAAAAAACAGATGTCCTTATGAGAACACTGGTAAGATATCTTGAACATGACTGAGGGCAAGGCTTGTGCAGTCACAACTTAACATGTTGAAGGTTTGAACATTTAAAAAAAAAAAAAAAAAAAAAAAAGGAATGGAAATATATATATGTATATATATTTATTTTTTAAGGGTGTGGGGGTGCGGGGGAACGGGAGAGGAAACAAAATTTCACATGTTGATTATAAATACTGATGGAAAATTAAAAATGAAAAACAAGAGGGTCATGATGACCCTGGATCGCTCACCAGAGTAATATGAGCTACATGTTTCTAATGTCAAACTGATGATTTTTAGAAATTTTTTGGAAGATTTTCCGATGTACAATACAATTTTGTAGAGGTCCACTAGGCAATGCTACATGTCAAATATCTAAACTCTAGGCCTTCTGGTTTATTTTTAGAAAATTTTGAAGATTTTCCAATGTACAATCAAGTAACCCCTGGGGCGGGGCCAATTTTACCCTGGGGGTCATGATTTGAATAAAGTTTGTAGAAGTCTACTAGGAAATGTTACATATCAAATATCTAAGACCTAGGCCTTCTGGTTTATTTTTAGCAAATATATGAAGATTTCCCTATGTACAATCAAGTAACCCCTGGTGATGGGTCAATTTGACCCTGGGGGTGGGGGGGGGGTCAAGATTTGAACCAATTTTGTAGAGGTTCACTAGGCAATGCTACATGTCAAATATCTAAGATCTAGGCCTTCTGGTTTATTTTTAGCAAATTTATGATGATTTCCCTATGTACAATCAAGTAACCCCTGGGGCTGGGTCAATTTGACCCTGGTGGTGGGGGGGGGGGGGGGGGGGTCAAGATTTGAACCAATTTTGTAGAGGTCCACTAGGCAATGCTACATGTCAAATATCTAAGCTCTATGCCTTCTGGTTTATTTTTAGAAAATTTTGAAGATTTTTCTATGTACAATCAGGTAAACCCATGGGGCGGGGTCAATTTGACCCCGGGGGTCAAGATTTGAATGAATTTTGTAGAAGTCTACTAGGCAATGCTACATGTCAAATATCTAAGATCTAGGCCTTCTAGTTTATTTTTAGAAATTTTTTGAAGATTTTCCTATGTAAAACCAAGTGACCCCTGGGGCTGGGTCAATTTTGACCCTGGGGTCATGATTTGAAAAATTTTTGTAGAGGTCTACTAGGTAATGCTACACGTGAAATATCTATGATCTAGGCCTTCTGGTTTATTTTTAGAAATTTTTTGAAGATTTTCCTATGTAAAATCAAGTGACCCCTGGAGCGGGGTCAATTTTGACCCAGGGGTCATGATTTGAACAAATTCTGTAGAGGTCCACTAGGCAATGCTACATGTGAAATATCTAAGCTCTAGGCCTTCTGGTTTATTTTAAGAAAATTTTTAATGATTTTCCTAAGTAAAATCAAGTGACCCCTGGGACAGGGTCAATTTTGACCCCAGGGGTCATGTTTGAACAAATTTTGTAGAGGTCCACTAGGCAATGCTACATGTGAAATATCTAAGCTCTAGGCCTTCTGGTTTATTTTTAGAAAATTCTCAAGATTTTTCTATGTACAATGAAGTAACCCCATGGGGCGGGGTCATTTTGACCCTGGGGGTCATGATTTGAACAAATTTTGTAGAAGTCTATTAGGCAATGTTACGTGTCAAATACCTAAGATCTAGGCCTTCTTTCCTATGTAAAACCAAGTGACCCCTAGGGCAGGGTCAATTTTGACTCTGGGGTCATGATTTGAACAAATTTTGTAGAGGTCTACTAGGTAATGCTACAGGTGAAATATCTAACCTCTAGGCCTTCTGTTTTATTTTTAGAAAATTTTTGAAGATTTTCCTATGTAAAATCAAGTGACCCATGGGCGGGGTCAATTTTGACCCCGGGGTCATGATTTGAACAACTTTAGTAGAGGTCCACTAGGCAATGCTACAAGTCCAATATCTAAGCTCTAGGGCTTCTGGTTTTTGAGAAGAAGATTTTTAAAGATTTTCCTATGTAAAATCAAGTGACCCTTGGGGCGGGGTCAATTTTGACCCCGGGGTCACCACAGGTGACCAAGGCAAGTGGGCGACCAGGTGTGGGTGCGCAACTTCACATGTTTATAATAAATGTTCACAGAAAAGAATGAAAGAAATTTAATGAAATTCTGCCAAATGGCAAGTTTGTTATGTACAAATATGTGGATTTTTAGACAATTAAAGGGCAATAACTCTGCAGTTACAAAAGAAATCCAAACGAAATTGTGTGTGCACAACCACATTATAGTGCTCTAAATCCTGTTAAAGTTTCATAGTTCAAGGTCAAATACATCAAAAGTTATGATGCAGAAATTGCCATATTTATAGTACCCTATATAGTTAACACTAGAAACTTCTAAGGGCCATAACTCTGGTGTTACTTGGGCAATCTGATTGAAACTTGACGGGCCACAAGAACTCATAGTGGTGAACAAGTATATGAAGTTTTAAATAAATATTCCCAACCATTTCCTAGATATGGCTCCGGACGGACAACGCCAAAATTATATCCCTCCGACTTGCGTCGGGGGATAATAAAAGCAGATATACAATAGAACAGTTGCGCGCGCTTACCCAGATGTCGTCTGCACCTTTTACTTGTCGTCTGCACATTCATGGTATGTCTCAGCTATCTAAAATTGATAGGACAAGAAATTATTAAAACACACCTCAATACTTAACTTATTCATGTAATTGTGTACATGAATAAATAGTAATATCATATCGCTAATGGTAAAAACAAAATACAATATAACGAACTGAAAGACGAAGAACCCGATTCGACAAACAATCTGCACTAACAAAAACCCCTTTTGACAAAACCATTTACAACCGAGAAAACCACACAGGCGACACCACGAACACAACAACAAACACTAAAACATCTCCACAAAACACCACAACAAACACTCAAACACCTCCACAAAACACCACAACAAACACCTCCACAAAACACCACAACAAACACTCAAACACCTCCACAACAAACATTGAAGCCTCTCCACAAAACACCACAACAAACACTCAAACAACATCACAAACACAACTAACTAGCCAATGTAAACGAATCCCTGACAAAACAGCAAACACCGAACACACATAATGAAACAAAAACATACAATGTAGATTGGATTCTCTGTAAGCACAACTATTATAACTCGGATTTTTGTTTAAATTCAAGTTTTACCTGAATTTATGTACAGATCTTAGCAAGGCTTATGCTATTCAAAACTAAGCGTTTGTCACGTGATCGGTTGTAGTATTTCTCTCACTGCTGTTCTACTCTCACTACTTGGACGTCGGTCATCCATTTATCTCTGGCTAGATGTAGAGGTACATCTCCGTGGTAACCCTGTTCTGTGTATATTTACACAAAGACATGTGTAAAATCTGAAATAAATATGTTAAAGTGTTGTAACAAGAAAGGAAAAGTAAACATACGAAGCCTATACACTCCAAACAATTCTGTTTAACACTGTATATCTGAACGTTGGCCATCCATTATACCACTGCCTAGATGAAGAGGTACATTTCAGTGGTAACCCTGTTGTGTGTATAGAAACAAAAGGGTATGTGTAAAAAGAAGATCAAATATATCAAAGTGTTGCCACCAGAAACAAAATGTAAACATTCACACCCAAAATCTGCTCATCTGAATATTAATCAACCATTATACCATTGCCTAGATGTAGATGTAAGTTTCCATGGTAACCCAGCTGTGTGTACAGATGTAGAAAGGCATGTAACAGAAAAAAATATATATCAAAGTGTTGCCACAAAATAAAAAGTAAACATACACACCTTATATGCTTAAAATCTGCTGTATAACCACCAATAATTGATTTATTTCATTGCCTAGATGTAGATGTATGTTTCAATGGAAACCCTGTTGTGTGTTTAAGACACAGGACGGCATTTTTAAGAACTGAAACTAATTTTTTTTTTCTAGCGGGACCTATAGAAATTCAAAAAAAAAAGAAGAAAATATGAAAACATACACACCATTTATGGTCCAGATCTAACAACACCTTCGTCCATCATCGTCCATGATATGTATGTATGTTCTTGATCTTTGCCTCAGAACACTATCTTTTTAAAGCACAACCTGAATTGAATGAAGAAAGAAAACATGATTTTGTTAAACATAAATGTCTAACTTGGCAGTAAAACTATTTTACAAAACTTGTTTTCATTAAAACAAGGCTAATGGTACTTTGCGGAACAGAACGGAACGGAACAAGTTAAGAGGCACCCCACGGGGTATAATCAAAATGTAAAAAAACAATGCTTTCATACTAATCAGACCACCATCTCTGATAAAAAATAACCAATCGCATTCGATTCATTGTCCTGGTTAGTCGCATGTTAGTCACAAATGAAGACTGTTCTTCTTTTCACTTACAGTTTAATTGTAGCTGTATCAATATAATTGTAACTCTATGTACTATCTACAGAATTTGAAACTGAGAATGCGTGTCAATGCTTGCAAAATGTATGAGCTGCAGAAGCAGTGCATGAAACTAGTCAGTTGGTTGTCTGTGGTACAAGCTAAAATCACATCAAGTAAAATATTTCTTGTTCCGTTCCGTTCCGCAAAATACCATTACCTAAATAGCTATTGGTACTTTGCGGAACGGAATGGAACCAAGTCAGGAATAAAGCTCAACTGCATCTAATGAAGAAATGACTAATCCGAATATGTTATAACATCACCAGAAGTTAAATCATAATGTGTCAGATGTAATCATTACTTGAAGATTACAGAAAGAAAATTCTTCTTTTCACTTACAGACTGTAAATGTGTACTTGTTACTCGGATTCTATGTACTATCTACAAAATTACAAACTGAGAATTGGTGCCAATGCTTGCAAAACGTATTTGTTGCAGAGGCAGTGCTTGAAACTAGTCAGTTGGTTGTCTGCGGTACAAGCTGAAATCACATCAAGTAAAATATTTCTTGTTCCATTTCATTTCGCAAAATACCATTACCTATATAGCTAATGGTACTTTGCGGAACGGAACGGAACCAAGTCAGGAAAAAAGCTCAGCTGGATCTAATGTAGAACTGACTAATCTGAATATGTTATAAACATCAACAGAAGTGAAATCATACCGTGTCAGATGTAATCCTTACTTAAAGATTACAACAAGATCATTCTTCTTTTCACTTACATACTGTAGGTATATACTTGCTACTTGGATTCTATGTACCATCTACAAAATTAATTTACAAACTGAGAATTTATGCCAATGTTTGCAAAACGTATTTGTTGCAGAAGCAGTGCTTGAAACTAGTCAGTAAGTTGTCTGTGGTACAAGCTGAAATCACAATCAAGTAAAATATTTCTTGTTCCGTTCCGTTCCGCAAAATACCATTACCTATATAGCTAATGGTAGTTTGCGGAACGGAACGGAACCAAGTTAGGAATAAAGCTCAGCTGCATCTAATGTAGAACTGACTAATCTGAATATGTTATAAACATCAACAGAAGTTAAATCATACCGTGTCAGATGTAATCCTTACTTGAAGATTACAACAAGATCATTCTTCTTTTCATTTACAGATTGTAGGTGTATACTTGTTACTCTGATTCTATGTACTATTTACAAAATTAGAAACTGAGAATGTGTGCCAATGCTTGCAAAACGTATTTGCTGCAGAAGCAGTGCTTGAAATTAGTCTGTTGGTTGTCTGTGGTACAAGCTGAAATCACATCAAGTAAAATATTTCTTGTTCCGTTCCGTTCCGCAAAATACCATTACCTATATAGCTAATGGTAGTTTGCGGAACGGAACGGAACCAAGTTAGGAATAAAGCTCAGCTGCATCTAATGTAGAACTGACTAATCTTAATATGTTATAAACATCAACAGAAGTTAAATCATACTGTGGCAGATGTAATCATTACTTGAAGATTACAGCAAGATCATTCTTCTTTTCACTTACAGATTGTAAGTGTATACTTGTTACTCGGATTCTATGTACTATCTACAAATTTACAAACTGAGAATGTGTGCCAATTCTTGCAAAACGCATTTGTTGCAGAATCAGTGCATGAAGCTAATCAGTTGGTAGTCAGTGGTGCAAGCTGAAATCACATCAAGTAAAATATAAATTCTTGTTCCGTTCCGTTCCCCAAAATACCATTACCTATATAGCTAATGGTACGATGCGAAACGGAACGGAAGCAATTCAGGAATAAAGCTCAGCAGCATCTAATGTAGAAATAACTAATCTGAATATGTTATAAGCATTACCAGAAGTTAAATCGAAATGTGTCAGATGTAATCATTACTTGAAGATTACAGTTGGACAGTTCTTCTTTTCACTTACAGTTTGTAGGTGTATACTTGTTACTCAGATACTATTTACTATCTACAAAATTAGAAACTGAGAATGGGTGCCAATGCTTGCAAAACGTATTTGCTGCAAAAGCAGTGCTTGAAACTAGTCAGTTGGTTGTCTGTGGTACAAGCTGAAATCACATCAAGTAAAATATTTCTTGTTCCGTTCCGCAAAATACCATTATGGAACCAAGTCAGAAATAAAGCTCAGCTGCATCTAATGGTTATTTATTGATTTGTTTTGTGTTTAACGCCGTTTTTCAACAGTATTTCAGTCATGTAACGGCGGGCATTTAACCTAACCAGTGTTCCTGGATTCTGTACCACTACAAACCTGTTCTCTGCAAGTAACTGCCAACTTCCCCAGATGAATTATCAGAAGTGGAGGAGGAATGATTTCAGACACAATGTCTTTTATCAAAGCGTCACGGAGAACATACGCCCCGCCCGGGGATCAAACTTGCGGCCCCGCAATCCGTAGACCAACGCTCTCCCTACAGAGCTAAGAGGGCGGGCTGCATCTCATGTAGAACTGACTAATCTGAATATGGTATAAACATCAACAGAAGTTAAATCATAATGTGTCAGATGTAATCATTTCTTGAAGATTATAGCAAGACCGTTCTTCTTTTCACTTACAGTTTGTAGGTGTATACATTTTACTCGGAGTCTATGTACTATCTACAAATTTAGAAACTGAGAATGTGTGCCAATGCTTGCAAAACGTATTTGTTGCAGAAGCAGTGCATGAAACTAGTCAGCTGGTTGTCTGTGGTACAAGCTGAAAATATTTCTTGTTCCGTTCCGTTCCGCAAAATACCATTACCTATATAGCTAATGGTACTTTGCGGAACCATCAAAGAAAAGATCCCACATTCACCCCCCACGTCATTACAATGACTGGCGCTAATTTTCCAGTACTGTTTACAAAGTCTTACCCCTGAAGGACAAATAGCCAAACTGAACAAACTAAAACAAATTTTCACATTCATCGGTGACATCATATTACGATGAGCAGCTCTGATTTACAAACACCGGCGACAGAATACAACCCCTGAAAATGCCCTATTGATCAGTGCATATTGTAATGTTTAGTGCGGGCCTTAAGAAGACCTGCATAGTGCTATGGAAAACTGTTTTAGTTGTTTTGAACCTTGGTGGGCTTGACTAGTCGTTAAAGAGTTAGCTCCCTTAAATAGTTTCACGCCATTTGCAATGCTAACCTCGGCGAGTTTATTTTTTGTAATTTAGTCCATTTATGTGGCCCCTTGGTGTAAGTTATGTTTCTTTTTTTTTTTTTTTCCACTATAAAATGCATGTTTATGTTTAAAGGTAAATTAAGATGAGCAAATTTCCGCATTATTAGACGCTATATCGCATTATATTTTTATTCCTAGCTAAACTCTGTACCCTACAGTATATAAATCGGTCCGGGTCATTAGATCATAACGCACTAAATGTTACTAGAGATTGAGTGGTGCTGTTTTAACAGATTCGGTGTTAAATTACTGTGCTAAATGCTTAACAGACTAAAGGTTTTGTATTATTACAAGCAGGAAGGTTTAATACGTGTCAGTTGTTCCAGTTACAAGTATATTTGTAAATTGTAATGACTTATTTTTGTGAACCTTATACACTTAACAAAATTCCTAATTGGTCAGTTTATATTGTATTACTATTTTGTTAATAATGCATGTATTCACACGAAATTTCACATACCGACATTTGAATAGGTACTGCAGCTAATTATTGATTTATTTTTGGCCGACTCACGGCCAGCGTAACCGCATTAGGCGTTTTGACCAATATTGCATATTTTGCATGTGCAGGGCATGCGCACCATTATGCACTTTTTAGTGATCATTTTTGACATTTCTGATGAAAGTCCTACTAGAAAAACACATCACTGTGAAATTGACACAAGAGAAACGCGCCCGGGCTGTCGGAATTTTACAACAAAACTCAAAATCGGTCACATCAATGAACAGTCCTTGGGTTAAATTTTGCCAAAAGAGCGCGGATGGTAGATAACCAACGATTGAAGGTTCTTGTAAACGGAAATAAGGTTAACAAGAGGGCCAAGATGGCCCTAGGTCGCTCACCTAAGAAACACACCATAACAGTGTAAAACATGTTTGACCTAGTGATTTCATGGAAACAAATATTCTGACCAATTTTCATTAAGATTGGACCAAAAAATTGGTCTCTTGCGATAAAACAAGCATTTTCTTAGATATGACCTAGTTTTTGACTCTAGATGACCCATGTTCAAACTCGACCTAGATTTTATCAAGGCAATCATTCTGACCAAAAGTCATGAAGATCAATTGAAAAATACAGCCTCTATCACATACACAAGTTTTTTCTTTGATTTGACCAAGTGACCTAGTTTTTGATCTCAGATGACCAATATTCAAACTCGACCTAGATTTCATTAAGGCAATCATCCTGACCAAATTTCATAAAAATCAATTGAAAAAAACAGTCTCTATCGCATACACAAGATTTTTCTTTAATTTGACCTAGTGACCTAGTTTTTGACCTCAGATAACCCATATTCAAACTCGACCTAGATTTCATCAAGGCAATCACTCTGACCAAATTTCATGAAGATCAATTGAAAACTACATCCTCTATTGCATACACAATGTTTTTCTTCGATTTGACCTAGTGACCTAGTTTTTGACCCCAGATGACCCATTTTCAAACTCAGCCTAGATTTTATCAAGGTAATCATTCTGGCTAAATTTCATGAAGATCAGTTGAAAAATACAGCCTCTATCGCATACACAAGGTTTTTCCTTGATTTGACCTAGTGACCTAGTTTTTGACCCCAGATGACCCATTTTCGAACTCGGCCTAGATTTCATCAAGGTAATCACTCTGACCAAAATTCATGAAGATCAATTGAAAAATACCGCCTCTATCGCATACACAAGGTTTTTCTTTGATTTGACCTAGTGACCTAGTTTTTGACCCGAGATGACCCATTTTCGAACTCGGCCTAGATTTCATCAAGGCAATCATTCTGACCAATATCCATGAAGATGTATTGAAAAATACAGCCTCTATCGCATACACAAGGTTTTTCTTTGATTTGACCTAGTGACCTAGTTTTTGACCCGAGATGACCCATTTTCAAACTTGGCCTAGATTTCATCAAGGTTATCATTCTGACCAATATTCATGAAGAATAATTGAAAAATACAGACTCTATCGCATACACAAGGTTTTTCTTTGATTTGACCTAGTGACCTAGTTTTTGACCCGAGATGACCCATTTTCAAACTCGGCCTAGATTTCATCAAGGCAATCATTCTGACCAATATTCATGAAGATTAATTGAAAAATACAGCCTCTATCGCATACACAAGCTAAATGTTGACGGACAGACAGACAGACGCCGGACATTGAGTGATCAGAAAAACTCACCTGAGCATTGCTCAGGTGAGCTAAAAATGGAAATAACCATCAAAGTAACAGCTACAAACAAATTATATCAAAATTCTTTTGAAATTGCAAAAATAATTACACACGTGTCGTAAATGTGTCCCGGCTAGCAACATTCCGACAGCTCGATCGCGTTGCTTTTGTGTCAATTTCACCATGATATGTGTTTTTCTAGTAGGACTTTCGTCGGTAATGCCAAAAGTGTAAACGAACAAGTGCACATTTGTGCACATGCCCTGCACGTGCAAAATATGTGATGTTAGCCAAAACGCCTAATACGGTTAAAGTTTAACTGTTACTTTGGCTGTGAGTCGCCAAAAATAAATCAACAAGCAAATTCGATGAATTGGTATCCCCAGCCGAAAGGGTTTGTGGTGAGGAATGGCAAAAAAATATATCCGGCAAAAAGTTAAGGATGTTAATAAGAAGCAAATAATTTCATTAGTCAAAATCAATTTAACAGAAAACAAATGTTTAATTAAAGAGTACATAATAAATTTATGATACTTTGATCCTGACTAAAGAATTTGTTTTGAATGGGATATGCTTACTGTAATAAGCTTAGCTTTTAAAATTAAATGCAGTTAATTGAAATATGAGCTTGAAGTTTAACTGGAATGAAATATTGTCTTTGAGTGGTTTGGTACCAGGTGTTGTTGTTTAACATGTACATTTGAACTTAAAAAAACAGATGTCCTTATGAGAACACTGGTAAGATATCTTGAACATGACTGAGGGCAAGGCTTGTGCAGTCACAACTTAACATGTTGAAGGTTTGAACATTTAAAAAAAAAAAAAAAAAAAAAAAGGAATGGAAATATATATACATATTATATATATTTATTTTTTAAGGTGTGTGGGGTGCAGGGGAACGGGAGAGGAAACAAAATTTCACATGTTGATTATAAATATTGATGGAAAATTAAAAATGAAAAAACAAGAGGGTCATGATGACCCTGGATCGCTCACCAGAGTAATATGAGCTACATGTTTCTAATGTCAAACTGATGATTTTTAGAAATTTTTTGGAAGATTTTCCGATGTACAATCAAGTAACCCCTGGGGCGGGGCCAATTTTACCCTGGGGGTCATGATTTGAACAAAGTTTGTAGAAGTCTACTAGGAAATGTTACATATCAAATATCTAAGATCTAGGCCTTCTGGTTTATTTTTAGCAAATTTATGAAGATTTCGCTATGTACAATCAAGTAACCCCTGGGGCTGGGTCAATTTGACCCTGGGGTTCAAGATTTGAACCAATTTTGTAGAGGTCCACTAGGCAATGCTACATGTCAAATATCTAAGCTCTAGGCCTTCTGGTTTATTTTTAGAAAATTTTGAAGATTTTTCAATGTACAATCAAGTAACCCCATGGGGCAGGGTCAATTTGACCCCAGGGGTCATGATCTGAATAAATTTTGTAGAAGGCTACTAGGCAATGCTACATGTCAAATACCTAAGATCTAGGCCTTTAGTTCATTTTTAGAATTTTTTTGAAGATTTTCCTATGTAAAATCAAGTGACCCCTGGAGCGGGGTCAATTTTGACCCAGGGATCATGATTTGAACAAATTTTGTAGAGGTCTACTAGGCAATGCTGCTTATGAAATATCTAAGCTCTAGGCCTTCTGGTTTATTTTAAGAAAATTTTTAATGATTTTCCTAAGTAAAATCAAGTGACCCCTGGGGCGGGGTCAATTTTGACCCCAGGGGTCATGATTTGAACAAATTTTGTAGAGGTCCACTAGGCAATGCTACATGTGAAATATCTAAGCTCTAGGCCTTCTGGTTTATTTTTAGAACATTTTGAAGATTTTTCTATGTACAATGAAGTAACCCCATGGGGCGGGGTCATTTTGACCCCAGGGGTCATGATTTGAATAAATTTTGTAGAAGTCCATTAGGCAATGCTACATGTCAAATACCTAAGAACTAGGCCTTTTGGTTTATTTTTAGAAAATTTTTGAAGATTTTCCTATGTAAAATCAAGTGACCCCTGAAGCGAGCGGGGTCAATTTTGACCCCGGGGGTCATGATTTGAACAAATTTTGTAGAGGTCCACTAGGCTACGCTACATGTGAAATATCTAAGCTCTAGGCCTTCTGGTTTATTTCTAGAAAATTTTTGAAGATTCTCCTATGTAAAATCAAGTGACCCCTGGGGCAGGGTCAATTTTGACCCCGGGGTCATGATTTGAACAAATTTTGTAGAGGTCTACTAGGCAATGCTACATGTGAAATATCTAAGCTCTAGGCTTTCTGGTTTATTTTTAGAAAAATTTTGAAGATTTTCCTATGTAAAATCAAGTGACCCATGGGGCGGGGTAAATTTTGACCCCGGGGTCATGATTTGAACAACTTTAGTAGAAGTCCACTAGGCAATGCTACAAGTAAAATATCTAAGCTCTAGGGCTTCTGGTTTTTGAGAAGAAGATTTTTAAAGATTTTCCTATGTAAAATCAAGTGACCCCTGGGGCGGGGTCAATTTTGACCCCGGGGTCACCACGGGTGACCAAGGCAAGTGGGCGACCAGGTGTGGGTGCGCAACTTTACATGTTTATAATAAATGTTCACAGAAAAGAATGAAAGAAATTTAATGAAATTCTGCCAAATGGCAAGTTTGTTATGTACAAATATGTGGATTTTTAGACAATTAAAGGGCAATAACTCTGCAGTTACAAAAGAAATCCATACAAAATTGTGTGTGCACAACCACATTATAGTGCTCTAAATTCTGTTAAAGTTTCATAGTTCAAGGTCAAATATATCAAAAGTTATGATGCAGAAATCGCCATATTTATAGTACCCTATATTGTTAACACTAGAAACTTCTAAGGGCCATAACTCTAGTGTTACTTGGGCAATCTGAATGAAACTTGACGGGCCGCAAGAACTCATAGTGGTGAACATGTATATGAAGTTTTAAACAAGAGCCATGTCAGACATGGCTAATCCCCCCACCGGGCACATCATAATTGAAGGATGTGGTCCGCATCAGGGGTTTTAAGATGTGGAAGAAAGAATAAGTCAGTAGTGAGGTGGTTTACTGCTAAATTTTATTAATTTTCATGAAGAGTATAGCTATGATGCTTTTCTATATGGCTACTGTAAAAAGAAGGAATGGAAAGCTAACAGGGAACAAGAGTGCCAGAATGTCACAATATATGCCCGTCAAAGCAAATTTCTTTACTCTAGCAGCTGTATTTGCAAATGGAATGTTAATTTTGTGGTTGTTTAGTAATCATTGTAAGTCTTTTGTTTTTTAAAGTCCACAAAAAAACTCCTTACTAGGTAGAGATACCTTATATATAATAAAATTAATAAAATACACCTAAAACTGGAGAGTAACATCTATGCTGTACCACAGAAAAGTGGTCTTGTTTTTTCCCTAGGGTCAATTATAAAAATGTTACAATATAAGTTATTTATAGTAACAACTAAGGGAAGTTAATCTTTAAAAAAAAAAAAAAAAAAAAAAAAAAAAAATTGCAAGTCCACACAAAAATCTTTATCAGGGAGAGACTGGTCAAAATACACCTCAAAATTGGATTTAGCATGTTTGTTGTACTATAGAAAAGTGGTCTCGATTTTTCCCTACGACTAGTAATGAAAAAGTTACAATAAAAGCTATTTAAAGTAACAACAAAGGGAAGTAATTCTAAAGAAGGGAACTGCGCATGACACTTAGTCTCATGATGGTGTATAATTGTGCCAAGTTACATCAAAATCCCTCTATGCATGAAGAAGAAATGCTTCGGACAAAGTCATTCTTGTATCTGACCTTTGGCCTCTAAGTGTGACCTTGACCTTAGGCCTAGTGACCTGGCTCTTGCGCATGACACTCCGTCTCGTGGTGGTGAACATTTGTGCCAAGTTATATCAAAATCCCTCAATGCATGAAGAAGAAATGCTCCAGACAAGGTTTTTATTCTTGTATCCTTTGACCTCTAAGTGTGACCTTGACCTTAGACCTAGGGACCTGGTTCTTGCGTATGACACTCCGCCTCGTGGTGGTAAACATTTGTGCCAAGACATATCAAAATCCCTCCATGCATGAAGAAGATATGCTCCGGACAAATTTTTTTAAGAAAATATGATAAAGGGGAATAACTCAAAAAATAGGCAAGGTAGAGTTATTGTTCTTGCACACTGCACTTCCTCCCAATGTGTTCTATCAGTGTATGAAGTTTGAAGAAAATCCCTCCAGTACTTTTGGGGTTATGCTCCGGACAAAATGTTTTAAGAAAATATGATAAAGGGGAATAACTCAAAAAATAGGCAAGGTAGAGTTATTGTTCTTGCACACTGCACTTCCTCCCAATGTGTTCTATCAGTGTATGAAGTTTGAAGAAAATCCCTCCAGTACTTTTGGAGTTATGCTCCGGACAAAATTTTTTAAGAAAATAAGATAAAGGGGAATAACTCAAAAAATAGGCAAGGTAGAGTTATTGTTCTTGCACACTGCACTTCCTCCCAATGTGTTCTATCAGTGTATGAAGTTTGAAGAAAATCCCTCAAGTACTTTTGGAGTTATGGTCCGGACAAAGATCGTTGCGGACGCATGGACGGACGGACGGACGGAGAGCATTTCTAATATCCCCTTCACCTTTGGTGGGGGGATAAATAAATATTCCCAACCAATTCCTAGATACGGCTCCGGACGGACAACGCCAAAACTATATCCCTCCGACTTTCATCGGGGGATAATAATTATCTGCATTACCTATTCAAATGTCGGTATGTGAAATTTCGTGTGAATACATGCATTATTAACAAAATAGTAATACAATATAAACTGACCAATTAGGAATTTTGTGGAGTGTATTTGTGATTGGTATGTTTTTTGTGTACTTTCAGCATTCACTCATTTTAATTAACCTTTAAACGTAAACATGCATATTTCATTGTAGAACAAGGGTGCCAGAATGTCACAATATACGCCCGTCACAGCAAATTTGTTTACACTAGCACCTGTATTTGCAAATGGAATTTTAATTTTCTAGTTGTTTACAATGTTGTTTTTTTTTGAAATTATTGTAATTCTTTTATTTTTCTAAGTCCACAAAAAAAATCCTTACCAGGTAGAGATAGCTCAAAATACACCTCAGAATTGGATGTAACATGCATGTTGTACTACAGAAAAGTGGTCTCGATTTTTCCCTACGACTTGTAATGAAAAAGTTACAATATAAGCTATTTATAGTAACAGCAAAGGGAAGTAATTCAAAAGAAGGGACCAGTGCATGACTCTCCGTCTCATGATGGTGTACAACTATGCCAAGTTACATCAAAATCCCTCCATGCATGAAGTAGAAATGCTCCGGACAAAGTTATTCTTGTATCTGACCTTTGGCCTCTAAGTGTGACCTTGACCTTAGACCTAGGGACCTGGTTCTTGTGCATGACACTCTGTCTCATGCTTGTGAACATTTGTGCCAAGTTGTATCAAAATCCCTCAATGCATGAAGAAGAAATGCTCCGGACAAAGTTTTCATTCTTGTATCCTTGACCTCTAAGTGTGACCTTGACCTTACCCCTAGGGACCTGGTTCTTGCGCAAGACACTCCGTCTCATGATGGTGAACAATTGTGCCAAGCTACATCAAAGTCCTTTCATGCATGAAGAAGATATGCTCCGGACAAAGTTTTCATTCTTGTATCCTTTGACCTCTAAGTGTGACCTTGACCTTAGACCTAGGGACCTGTTTCTTGCGCATGACACTCCCTCTCATTATGGTGAACAACTGTGCCAAGCTACATCAAAATCCTTCCATGCATGAAGAAGATATGCTCCAGACAAAGTCATTCTTGGATTTTTCATTCTTGTATCCTTTGGCCTCTAAGTGTGACCTTGACCTTAGACCTAGGGACCTGATTTTTGCGCACGACACTCCGTCTCATGATGATGAACAATTGTGCCAACTTTCATCAAAATCCCTCCATGCATGAAGAAGATATGCTCCGGACAAAGTCATTCTTGAATTTGACCTTTGACCTCTAAGTGTGACCTTGACCTTAGACCTAGGGACCTGATTTTTGCGCACGACACTCCGTCTCATGATGGTGAACAACTGTGCCAAGTTTCATCAAAATCCCTCCATGCATGTAGAAGAAATGCTCCGGACAAGGTCTGTGGACGCCGCCCGCCCACCCGCCCGCCCATCCGCCCGCCAGGGGCGTTCCCATAATACATCCCGTTTTTCAAACGGGCGTATAAAAACAAAAAAGGTCATTACTTACACCATAGGGCCGTATAAATGGACTAAATTCGCCCAGTAAAGCAAAGCAAATGGCGTCGAAACTATATAAGGGAGCTAACTCTTCAATGACTATGGAAGCCCATCAAGGTTTAAAACAACTAAAACCAAAGCATTATGTACGTCGTCTTAAGACCTGCACCAAACATCACACTCCAGAATATAGTAAAAAAAAAGTACACAACTGAAAGCACAAATTCAAATACACATTCTTTTGCTGTAAATCATCCATGACCTGACCCCCCAACGCAAACTGTCACAATAATAATATGTTAAAATAGGCTTGAAAATTACGAAACCACCCGTTAAAAATAAAAACTACTATATGGAGTTCCGTTATTATATCATCAATTCACTTAATTGAAGTATTTGATAGTCCTATTAGAAATAAATTTATCATGTTCCGTTCCGTTCCGTTAAATACCATTACCTATATGGGTATTGGTGTTTTGCGGAACGAAACGGAACCAACAAAGAAAGTCATTTCGTTCATGGTTTATACCCCATTTAAGTGACAAATATTTCCCCCGAGAAAACGTCACACAGATCGACGCATGCATATTCTTGTGCTGCAAATCACCTATGAATTGACCATGACCCTAGCTGCAATGTTGTAAAATATGGCTTGAAAATTACGAAAATCTCTGTTATGAATAAAAACTAATACAATCGACATCGAACTTGCGACCATCTCTATTCAGCAAATTTTGTATTAAACGACCAGTCAAAATCCCTCCAGAACGTTTCCAGTATATAAATTCATTCCATTAAAAGACTTCTACTAAACGACTAGCGACCACAATAATGTAGTCCCGACAGGTAAATTATTCGACAAAAGTATCTATTAAGCGATCGGATATCAAAATTCTACCGCATTTCTTCATTTGTGTAATTAGCGAGTACATTTTGCACGTGACTGAATGCAATTAACCTTTGTATCAGTAAAACTGACAAACAAACTAGCCATAATTTTCACGGTTTGTGGACTTGGAAAAGTGTTCACGATGTTAAAACAGATTTTGAAACCATACATGTATGTTCATAATAAATAGTTACATTAGGCCATAATTAAAAAATTGTTTGTTTGCAGTGCTCCGACCCAGATTTTTAGGAGTGGGTAGGTAGGTAGGGATTTTTTTTTTTTTTTTTTTTTTTTTTTTTTTTTTTTGTAAAGTCAGTGTACACAAATTTTCTCAGCAGACATTGAAACATATTCATGAATTTCAGAGAGTAAGAACATACATGGCAGACAAATTCTACAAGGAATTTCACAGACCACAAACTTGCATGTAGACATTTATTAAACCAGATCTTTCATTTTATAATTAATCAAAATTGAAACTGAATGACAGTACTTTGCATATAGACCGAGAATGCAACGAACGATCTGGACACTCTGAACCCTCATTCCTTAAAACCTTTTACAGGACAGTTGTTCTGACCATGCAGGTGCTGTCAGACCCTTAGTGTATGAAATAATGGCCTTTGTTGCATTTTGGTCTAAGTTTTGAGCAATCTGGATACAGGCCTAAGTTGTCCAACATGTTTTAGTCGAGATGGGGGTGGGGAAAGTAGGCAAAGAAGAATGTTTGCTGCCATCCCCCTGGAAATGTTAAAAATCTATTGATGAAATTGTGGCCTCTGTTACATCTCTTGACAGGAATGAAATAGCGGCCTCAGTAACATTTTTTGACAGGAATGAAATAGTGGCCTCTGGTACTTCTTTTGACAGTAATGAAAGGGCGGCCTATGCTACCTCTATGAATGAAATAGTGGCCTTTTTGATGAAAGAAATGAAATGGTGCCCTCTGTTACATCTTTTGGTAGGAATGAAAATAATAGTGGCATCTGTTACATCTTTTGATAAGAATGAAATGATGGCCTGTGTTTCATCTTTGTTAGGAATGAAATGATGGCAACTGTTACATTTTTGTCTAAATTTTGCGTGCACTGATATTATTTATCTGGACACAGGAAATGTTGTTGCATATGAAATCCACATTACAGTCCAAAATTTGGCGGTAGGTATAGAAGATCGAATTCCAGAATATTTTTTAAATACAAGTTTGAAATGGTGGGTTCTGATACATGTTCAACTTTGTTAGATAAAGGTAACTTCTCGGGCAACTTGGGGCAGGGGAGCAGCATATAGGCCTCCCAACCCCTCCACCCCCAACCCTTTGAATACAGGTCTGTGTAGAAGAGGGTGATTGTGACCAGCTGTGGAGCTTCTCATGCTTAATTTTCAGTCTCCATTTTAGTGAAAATTAAGGCTTTAAAATTGAAAGGCTTCACTTTTAAACACAAGCTGAAGTATGTCAAATTATGATTTAGTTCCTTTAAGTAAGGAACAAGAAACGAAGTTCACAGCACTTAAATTGCAAATCCATAAATCATCTCAGTCCTTTTAAATCAAAGTGTATTAGGTAATACACAAATTGTACTTGTAGAATTAGGTCAAATTACATCACACCCATCACAACATTTAGCTGTCAAACTGCTTCCTTTCATCTTACATCAAAGGCCAAATGCCATTGCATCTTTCCTTTGAACTTAACCCAAGTTAGTGCCACTGTATTTTTCAAGATGTTTAATATGCAATTTTGTCACCAAATGTGTCGGATAAAACTGGGATTTAAAAGTGAAATAATGTTTGAAAAATTAGGATTTACAAAAAAAATGAGGTATGTGGCTTTATTACGTGTTCGAACAATGTCTCAATTAATACTGTTTTACATAAAAATGTGAATAGTTATCATTCAAGTTGCCGCTTATTCTGGTGCATGATAAAAAATTCAGATGTCTGTTTAATTTATAGACTTTTAAATGTTGAAACTAATCAACAGAAAATCAGAATAAATTTTTAGACCGTGGTCATGTTGACTGACTTATTGGTCAGGTCTGTGGCGTTGTGTCAGACGACATTGTTTATTAAAAGAATGAGTTGGGATTTACGGCGAACCTACACAAAACAGGTCATATACCGCCGAAACTTTTGTTTATTGGAAAATTGTTTATCAAATATACATAGGTCACCGTAAAATCATGTGAGAGAGACTAAGTAAAGATGTCTGAGCGACTTGCTCACTCATTCAACTGTAACTTCAGTATAATGACCTGCTTTTATTTTGTAAAACCGTTGACAGAAGTTTGCAACACTTTTGACATTTTTTTTTCCATTAAAACGCTTTACAAATGAATGCATATTTCTGTACTATAAACCACCCATGATGTACGTACAGCAACAGTATTTCGTGTCAAAGAAAAAGTTTTTGATTTATTACAAGAAATTAAGTTGAATAAACTACATAGATATGCTTCCATAGTTATTATACAGATCTAATTCGGTTCCTGCGACATTTCTGCGGGTACTTGTTTTGGTTATGTGTTAAGGATTTAAGAATATTCGACTCGTATATTATTTAATCAAGTAAAATGAACACTGTCATTTTTTTCAACTTACTTGATGAAAATATTTCATTGCATATTTAAATAAAAAAATCACAGAAAATATTAACAAGAGCACCGCCTTGCGGGTGCTGACGCTCATCTGATTTTTTTTGTGTAATAGAAATATTGTCCTACCCATGATTTTCTAAGTCTAAAAAGGGCCATCATTCTTGCAAAAAGCAGGATAGAGTTATGTTTCTTGATGTACAGTGTCCACTTACGATGGTGAAAAACTGTTGCAAGTTTTAAAGCAATAGCTTTGATAGTTTATGAGAAAAGTTGACTTAAACATAATACTCAACCAAGAAAATGATTTTCTAAGTCCAAAAGGGGCAATAATTATTGCAAAAAGCAGGATGGAGTTATGTTGCTTGCTGTACAGGGTCAGCTTATGATGGTGAACAAGTGTTGCAAGTTTCAAAGCAATAGCTTTGATAGTTTAAGAGAAAAAGTTGACCTAAACATAAAACTTAACCAAGAAATCTGATATTTTCTAAGTCCAAAAGGGGCCATAAATCTTGCAAAAAGCAGGATGGAGTTATGTTTCTTGCTGTACAGGGTCAACTTATGATGGTGAACAAGTGTTGCAAGTTTTAAAGCAATAGCTTTGATAGTTTAGGATAAAAGCTGACCTAAACATAAAACTCAACCAAGAAAACTGATTTTCTAAGTTCAAAAGGGGCAATAAATCTTGCAAAAAGCAAGATGGAGTTATGTTTCTTGATGTACAGGGTCTGCTTATGATGGTGAACAAGTATTCCAAGTTTCAAAGCAATAGCTTTGATAGTTTAGGAGAAAAGTTGACCTAAACATAAAACTTAACCAAGAAATCTGATATTTTCTAAGTACAAAAGGGGCCATAAATCTTGCAAAAAGCAAGATGGAGTTATGTTTCTTGCTATACAGGGTCAGCTTATGATGGTGAACAAGTAATTCAAGTTTCAAAGCAATAGCTTTGATAGATTAGGAGAAAAGCTGACCTAAACATAAAACTTAACCAGGCAACGCCGACGCCGACAACCGCTCAAGTGATGACAATAACTCATCATTTTTTTTCAAAAAATCAGATGAGCTAAAAATGGAAACCTGTAAGGCCTGAAAAAGTTACTTGTTTCTGCTAACGGCTCTGAAAAAAAAATAGGGTAGGTGGGTAGACCAACTTTTTTTGGTTTGTTTGGGCATCAGACTATGTGAGAACTACTTGAAGTTTCTTGTTATATATTAAACTTTATTCAGTATGTAAAATTTATTTAAGTGTACCTATATTATAAAAGATAATTAAAAAGGGCATCTTTGTACTAGTTTCAGGGGTGTTAACGGAAAACTTTGAAAATCTTCTTGTCCAAAACCACAAAGCACAGAGCCTTAATATTTGGCCTGCGGTATCATCTAATGGTCCTCTATAAAGATTGTTCAAAATATGCCCCTGGGATGAAAAGAGGCCCCATCCCGGTGGTCCCACGTTTTACACAGACTTATATAGAAAAAAAACTTAAACATTTTCTTGTCTGAAACCAAAAGACCTAGGCCTTTGATATTTAGTATGTAGCATTGCCTTTTGGTTCCCTACCAAAATTATTCAAATTAAGCCCCTGGGGTGAAAAGAGGTCCCGCTTTGGGGGTCTCAAGTTTTACCAGGGTTGTAGTAATGCTAATGCTAATGGTAATGCATTAATAATGCATTATTTTTTTCAAATAATGCCAAGTAATGATTAATGCCACAATTTTAGCATTGAAAATAATGCTAATTTAATGCCAAAGTAATGCTAATGCTAATGCTTAGCATTACTTAGGCATTATTTTTTGTATCACTGGAAAAAAAAATAATACACATGTATGCTGTTATTTATACAGGTTATAGCAGTTCTCTAATAGATTTTTGTTTGATTTTAATAAACTGTCTGATGATATAATTGCCTTTTGTTCAATGTACACCTGAAAGATTTTGAAAAATACATTTAAAACCTTGGACAACTCCAAGGTGCATATTTATTATAGCCATAGAAGTGTGACATAATTAGATTTGTCACCAAAAATATCAAACAGAATCTATTATCTTTTGACACCTTTTTATCAATTAACACTATGCCACTGATAGTGATGTTTAAGACCTTAAGGCAGCTAGCTTTTACATGTCATGTTAAATTAGGCTGTTAGGGAGTCATTAAATGGGTACTTGACTTTCTCTAACAATTTAAATGCTCATGCATGCTGTACTTCCAACATTTTTATTTTTATTTTTTTTTTAATTTTTTTTTATAAAGTAATGGTAAAAGAAAAAAATCAGATATAATACAAGGAAGTCATACACGTATTTAACTATTCATGTAGACGACCTAGACCTAGGTAAACTAAAATGATTTAATGAAAAACAGTGCATGTGATAATAACATGCAATGATTCTCAAAAAGTAATGGTAATGCTAATGCTAATGCACCCTATGTAATGCTAATTTAATGCATTATTTTGATAAAAATGAGTAATGCTAATGCTAATTTAATGCCATCTTTTTCCAAGTAATGCTAATTTAATGCATTACTATTGCAAGTAATTATTAACAACCCTGAGTTTTACATAGACTTACATAGGAAAAAACTTTTAAAAATCTTCTTGACTGAAAATTCAAGGCCTAGGCTTTTGACATTTAGTATGTAGCATTGCCTAGTGGCTCTCTAACAAGATTACTCAAGCTATGCTCCTGTGGGGTGGGGGGAAAGAGGCCCCGTCCAGAGGGTCATGTAGTAATATTCAAGTAATGATTAAATCTCACACATTATGATTTAACTTCTGGTGATGTTTATAACATATTCAGATTAGTCATTTCTACATTAGATGCAGCTGAGCTTTCTTCCTGAATTGGTTCCGTTCCATTTCGCAAAGTACCATTAGCTATATGGGTAATGATATTTTGCGGAACGAAACGGAACAAGAAATATTTTACTTGATGTGATTTCAGCTTGCACCACAGACAACCAACTGACTAGTTTCATGCACTGATTCTGTAACAAATGCTTTTTGCAAGCACTGGCGCACATTCTCAGTTTCTAAATTTGTAGACAGTACATAGAATTCGAGTAACAAGTATACACTTATAATCTGTAAGTGAAAAGAAGAATGATCTTGCTGTAATCTTCAAGTAATGATTACATCTGACACAGTATGATTTAACTTCTGTTGATGTTTATAACATATTAAGATTAGTCAGTTCTACATTAGATGCAGCTGAGCTTTATTACTAACTTGGTTCCGTTTCGTTCCGCAAAGTACCATTAGCTATATAGGTAATGGTATTTTGCGGAATGGAATGGAACAAGAAATATTTTACTTGATGTGATTTCAGCTTGTACCACAGACAACCAACAGACTAGTTTCAAGCACTGCTTCTGCAGCAAATACGTTTTGCAAGCATTGGCACCCATTCTCAGTTTCTAATTTTGTAAATAGTACATAGAATCAGAGTAACACGTATACACCTACAGTATGTAAGTGAAAAGAAGAATGATCTTATTGTAATTTTCAAGCAAGGATTACATCTGACACATTATGATTTAATTTCTGTTGATGTTTATAACATATTCAGATTAGTCAGTTCTACATTAGATCCAGCTGAGCTTTATTCCTGACTTGGTTCCGTTCCATTCCGCAAAGTACCATTAGCTATATAGGTAATGGTATTTTGCGGAACGGAACAGAACAAGAAATACTTTACTTGATGTGATTTCAGCTTGTACCGCAGACAACCAACTGTAAGTGAAAAGAAGAAATTTCTTTCTGTAATCTTTAAGTAATGATTACATCTGGCACATTACGATTGAACTTCTGGTGATGTTTATAACATATTCAGATTAGTTATTTCTACATTACATGCAGCTGAGCTTTATTCCTGACTTGGTTCCGTTCCGTTCCACAAAGTACCATTAGCTATATAGGTAATGGTATTTTGCGGAACGGAACGGAACAAGAAATATTTTACTTGATGTGATTTCAGCTTGCACCACAGACAACCAACTGACTAGTTTCATGCACTGATTCTTCAACAAATGCATTTTGCAAGTATTGGCACACATTGTCAGTTTCTAAATTTGTAGATAGTACATAGAATCCGAGTAACAAGTATACACTTACAATCTTTAAGTGAAAAGAAGAATTTTCTTTCTGTGATCTTCAAGTAATGATTACATGTGACACATTACGATTGAACTTCTGGTGATGTTTATAACATATTCAGATTAGTCATTTTTTACATTAGATGCAGCTGAGCTTTATTCCTAACTTGGTTCCGTTCCGTTCCGCAAAGTACCATTAGTCATGTAACGGCGGGCTGTTAACCTAACCAGTGTTCCTGGGTTCTGTACCAGTACAAACCTATTCTCCGCAAGTAACTGCCAACTTCCCCACATGAATTATCAGAGGTGGAGGACTAATGATTTCAGACACAATGTCGTTTATCAAATAGTCACGGAGAACATACACCCCGCCCGAGGATCGAACTCGCGACCCCGCGATCCGTAGACCAACGCTCTTACCTACTGAGCTAAGCGGGCGGGTTCTCAGTTTGTAATTTTGTAAATAGTACATAGAATCCGAGTAACAAGTATGCACCTACAATCTGTAAGTGAAAAGAAGAAATTTCTTTCTGTAATCTTTAAGTAATGATTACATCTGGCACATTACGATTGATTTTTTTTTGTTGGGTTTAACATCGCACCGACACAATTTTAGGTCATATGGCGACTTTCCAGCTTTAATGGTGGAGGAAGACCCCAGGTGCCCCTCCGTGCATACTTTCATCACGAGCGGGCACCTGGGTAGAACCACCGACCTTCCGTAAGCCAGCTGGATGGCTTCCTCACGTGAAGAATTCTACGCCCCAAGTATGCACCTACAATCTGTAAGTGAAAAGAAGAAATTTCTTTCTGTAATCTTTAAGTAATGATTACATCTGGCACATTACGACTGATTTTTTTTTGTTGGGTTTAACATCGCACCGACACAATTTTAGGTCATATGGCGACTTTCCAGCTTTAATGGTGGAGGAAGACCCCAGGTGCCCCTCCGTGCATACTTTCATCACGAGCGGGCACCTGGGTAGAACCACCGACCTTCCGTAAGCCAGCTGGATGGCTTCCTCACGTGAAGAATTCTACGCCCCAAGTATGCACCTACAATCTGTAAGTGAAAAGAAGAAATTTCTTTCTGTAATCTTAAAGTAATGATTACATCTGGCACATTACGATTGATTTTTTTTTGTTGGGTTTAACATTGCACCGACACAATTTTAGGTCATATGGCAACTTTCCAGCTTTAATGGTGGAGGAAGACCCCAGGTGCCCCTCCGTGCATACTTTCATCACGAGCGGGCACCTGGGTAGAACCACCGACCTTCCATAAGCCAGCTGGATGGCTTCCTCACGTGAAGAATTCTACGCCCCAAATGAGGTTTCGAACCCACATCGATGAGGGGCAAATGGTTTGAAGTCAATGACTCTAACTACTCGGCCACGGAGGCCCCTTCATTACGATTGAACTTCTGGTGATGTTTATAACATATTCGGATTAGTCATTTCTACATTACATGCAGCTGAGCTTTATTCCTGACTTGGTTCCGTTCCGTTCCGCAAAGTACCAATAACTATATAGGTAATGGTATTTTGCGGAACGGAACGGAACAAGAAATATTTTACTTGATGTGATTTCAGCTTGTACCACAGACAACCAACTGACTACTTTCAAGCACTGCTTCTGCAGCAAATACGTTTTGCAAACATTGACATGCATTCTCAGTTTCAAATTTTGTAGATAGTACATAGAGTTACAATTATATTGATACAGCTACAATTAAACTGTAAGTGAAAAGAAGAACAATCTTCATTTGTCACTAACATGCGACTAACCAGGACAATGAATCGAATGCGATAGGTTATTTTTTATCAGAGATTGTGGTCTGATTAGTTTGAAAGCATTGTTTTTTACATTTTGATTATACCCCGTGGGGTGCCTCTTAACTTGTTCCGTTCCGTTCCGCAAAGTACCATTAGCCTTAAAACACCACTTGCATGAGACAAATGACTAAAATCAGTGAAAGCGATCCATAGAAAATATTACAGCCAAGCTTCAAATTGCGTATATACAAGAGCTGTCCATAAGACAGCGTGCTCGACTATTAGACAACTAAAATCAAACAAGGGCTATTATTGACAAGACTGACATAACTAAGTCATTTCATTATGATTTATTACAAATATAATTTATTGCAAACTGAAGTTTTATTTTGGCAACAACTAGCATGCAAAACTTCAAGCAAAATTTCCAAGAGAAATAAGCGACATAATTTTAATTAATTTCAACCAAGAGCTCTTTTAACCTTGAAATTTTGATGAGAATAGGGTATTGCGAGCAGTTTCAATCTTTACTGAGATACAACTTGATACGTAGAACTTTCTAAGTAGAAAACGGGACATAATTTAAATTCAAATCAACCAAGAACAAGGAGCTGCATGCCTTCAATAAACGCTTGATGCTGAAGATGAGGAATGGTCACAGGTTACATCTGCATTAGTATCAAGTCATTCTAGTAAGGGGTATAGATGCTAGACGAAACGGTCCCATTTGGTTAACCTCGTACGGATGGATGGACAGACGAACGGACAGGACAATCACTATATGCCTCCTGCATCAGTAGATGCCGGGGGCATAAAAAGTTGGTGAAGATTTTCACACAACATTCAAGATACGACTTGTTAGTTGTATGAAAACCTTCACCAAATTTTCTAAGTCGAAACAGGTAGATACTTTAAACTAAAATCAAGCAAGAGTAATCTCACTTGGTTACTGCTGTAACATTTATGACTGAGAAGCTTGCCAAAACACTTTAAGTATGAAAAGGGCAAAATTCTGTCAAAAATACAAATAGAGTTATGGGGATTGTAACCACACATGCAGATGACGATTATAGGGTACCAATACCTTTACACCAAGTTATAATGCGCCCAGCCCCTGCACATACTTTATTTGCATGCTAAACAATGTTAATGTGAAGTTACAAAGATATAAGTAACAGTAACAAAGAAAAACAAAGGTTGTCGAAAAAGCTCACGCAACGCCGGTTTGAGTAGAATAACACCCCTATGTTACTTTAATCTGAATAGTGGAGCTAAAGAAGGCCACACTTTGTTTCAAATTCAACCAAGAGTTATCCAACTTAGTTATTGCAGTAGTCTGGGAAGCATTGTGTGAAGATTTATAATGCTACTGAGATATAGCTTGATAATTATTGCATACATAATGTAAACCGAAATTTTTAAGTAGAAAAAAGGCCAGATTTTGTTTAAAATTCAGACAAGGGTTATCTAACTTGGTTCAATTTTTGTGGAGCGATGTGTAAATACATACAATGGTACTGAGATATGATCTTGCAAATAAAGTTTTAACCGAGGTGTGATTCAGACACCCATGTGAGTAGAATAGCTCTCAATGTTCTTCAAAACGTTCAGCTAAACTAAGCATACAGACGTGTGTAAGAGCACAAACAAATGTTAATAATAGTGTTGCCTTTATATATTCGTAACAAAAAAGGAAAAGATAACATACACATCAGATATGCTCCAAATCTGAGAACACGTCCATCTACAATCTGTATGCATCTTTTGATCGTTACCACTGAGACACAACCTAAAATGCAAGAAATAAAACAAGAGGGTCATGATGACCCTAGACTGCTAACCAGAGTAATATGAGCTACATGCTTCAAATGTCAAACTGATGATTTTTAGAAATTTTTTGGAAGATTTTCCTATGTACAATCAAGTGACCCCATGGGGTGGGGTCATGATTTGAAAATTTTTGTAGAAGTCTACTAGGCAATGCTACATATCAAATATCTAAGATCTAGGCCTTCTGGTTTATTTTTAGAAAATTTTTGAAGATTTCCCTATGTAAAATCAAGTGACCCCTTGGGCGGGGTCAATTTTGACCCCGGGGGTCATGATTTGAACAAATTTTGTAGAGGTCCACTAGGCAATGCAACATGACAAATATCTAAGCTCTAGGCCTTCTGGGTTTTTTTAAGAAAATTTTTGAAGATTTTCCTATGTAAAATCAAGTGACCCCTGGGTCGGGGTTAATTTTGACCCTGTGGGTCATGATTTGAACAAATTTTGTAGAGGTCCACTAGGCAATGCTACATGTCAAATATCTAAGATCTAGGCCTTCTGGTTTATTTTTAGAAAATTTTGAAGATTTTTCTATGTACAATCAAGTAACCCCTTGGGGGCGGGGTCTGATTGAACTTGGGGTCCCATGATGTAAATAACATTTTAAATTTTTGTAAAAAAGGTCCACTTGAGGGCAATTGCTTTTAACCATGTCTAAATATATCTAAGCTCTAGGCCTTCTGGTTTATTTTTAGAAAAAATTTTGAAATTGAGATTTTCCTATGTAATAAACCCTTCGGGCATTTGACCTGTGGTATGATTGAACCAATTTGTGAGGTCCTAGGCAATGCTACATGTCAAATATCTAAGTCTAGCCTTCTGTTATTTTTAGAAAAATTTGGATTTTCCTTGTAAAATCAAGTACCCTGGGCGGGTCAATTTGACCGGGTCATGATTTGAACAACTTTAGTAGAGGTCCACTAGGCAATGCTTGATGCCCCCGGTGGCATGCTTGTCGATACAAGGCAACCTAAGTCCAAAACGAGGTCAAGTCAAGGTCAAGGTCAAACTGAGGTCAGGTGATGTCTGAAGATGAGGAATGGTCACAGGTTACATCTGCATTAGTATCAAGTCATTCTAGTTAGTGGTATTGATGCTAGGCGAAACGGTCCCATTTGGTTAACCTCGTACGGACGGACGAACGGACAGACAGGGCAATCACTATATGCCTCCCGCATCAGTAGATGCCGGGGGCATAAAAATGAGCCGTGCCGTGAGAAAACCAACATAGTGCATTGTGACCAGCATGGATCCAGACCAGCCTGCGCATCCGCGCAGTCTGGTCAGGATCCATACTGTTCGCTTTCAAAGTCTATTGCAATTAGAGAAACTGTTAGCCGCAAACACAGTACGTTGGTTTTCTCATGGCGCAGCTCATATGTCGTAATGCCTTTAGAAAACATACACACCCTCTATGCTCCAAATCTGAAAACACCTCCGTCAATGTTCTGTATGTAAGGTCCTCCATCTATGTCACCATGGCAACCTGAAAAAAATAAAACATGATTTTGTTAAACGTAAATGTCTTACTCGCATGAGACAAATGACTCAAAATCAATGAAGGGGACCTCCGTGACCGAGTGCTTAAGGTCGCTGACTTCAAATCACTTGCCACTCACCGATGTGGGTTCGAGTCCCTGTCAATGTCTCACTTGCAATTAAATCTATCAAGGCATTTACAAAACATTATTGTTATCGTGGCAATATCATTTTTCTGATACTTTCACAATCAATGGAAAGACTCAGAATCCGTGTAAAATTTAACTTCTAACAAAAATTTGTGGGCATAATCCATTTTCATTTCCATTATACGTGTAACCTTAATAGCTAGTAAGTAAGTAAGTAAGTAAGCTTTATTTAAAGTCGGCAAGAGGATACAACAACACAACATAAGCTCATAAGAGCTTTTTAACTGACTACAACTTTAGCTGACCCTAAAATAATCAGTTCAGCATTTCAGTGTTACTTTTTTATTAAGCCTTGACAAGATACGGTGTAAAGGAACAAGAGTTACTGAAAATTATTAAACTTGATTTTAAGTCAATATATTCAAAGGTTCTTATCCGATGTTTAATAAAAACAAACTTGGAGACACAACTGAATTTTGTATTGATGATAGACCGAAGTCGCAAGGCATAATTTAACCCTAACAAAATGGGTTATGGATGCATAGGTGCTTATCAGGCTGCAATAATGAGACCAATGTTTTTCATCCATCCAAAGTAACTTCCACTTACATAAATTTATTTATCCTTAAACGTTCTATTTCAACAAAAGGCAAAAATGCAAAGTGATTATTCCATCACTATCTTCATGACAGTGCACAATGGTGGCAATCCCCTTTGGGATAAAAATACCCGTTAAATAAAAAAACCTACCAAAAATTCTGTGAAAACATACCCCATTTTAAAAAAGCAAAATGAGGGAATTGGAGTCAATCATGAAGTGACAAGTGTTGTGAAGCAATCACCAATTATATCTGAGATAAAGTTGAATACAAAAGCAACATAAATTCTAAGTCAAAAAGCAAATTTTTAAAAGAAAAATGAGTTATGGGTGTGCGAATGTGGGTGGGTTTGATCAACAGTGTTACATGTTGAAGTTTAATCATTCCCATTTGCTGAAAATTACATACAAAAAACCAAATCGGGCGCGGCGGGGCGACGCGAGCAGGACGGGGGGTGACCAAGGTAAGGGGGTAACCGGGTGAGGTACACAAATCTTGTTATAAATTAATGTTTGTATATTGAATGAAGAAGTTTAATGCCATAATTCCTTTCAATTGGTTGGTTTGGTTCTGTACAAAATCTGTGGATTTTTAAACAATTAAAGGGCAATAATTTATTGATTTACAATTCAAAAAACAAAAAGGCACGCGTGATTATTTTCATGTCTTTTTCACAGTTGATGAAATTCTACGGCCACGAATAAAAATGGTAGACGGAATTTTTTCAATTAAAAAATTCAAGGGAATAAGGTCGATGAGGGAAAATATATCCATCAAAAATAAAATGTACCGGAAAATCATTTCATGTAGTTAAAATCAAATTAAAAATGAAGTTTTATGAAATTCTACCAAGTAGTTACTGAGAAATGGCTGCGGACGGACGGACGGACGGACTGACGGACGGACAACGCCATTTCAATACCCCCCTCCCGATTTCATCGGCGGGGGATAATAAATTAAAGCTATGAATAATCTTTGATATTATTATTTATTATCAGTCCAGAGAAAACAGGGGCATTAGGTTTCCTCTACAAATAGTTTCTTCCGTTTACAGCAATTTGAATGATCATCGCAGGTAAAAATGGGTAAACCACAAAATGAGTTATTTATATGTTTAACTGAAAAAATGAGAAAAGAAAGAACGACAGAAATAGAAAGAAAATAGAAAAGGAAGCATATGAAGAATAAAAGTACATACATTTCTTCACGTGTCCCTCTGAAAACCCACACTAGCTCTAACGTTAACAATAGTCATGAAAGTCACGTGCAAAGTGAACTGAGCACAAATAGTGCCCTGGGAATAACGTGTTGATTAATTCACAAAGGGTGAGTGAATTGTGTAGGATTATGTCAAACATGTTTTATACGAGTTTATTAGTCACCGAGTCATTGCATTGCACCGCTATTCTGTGAAACAATTTGTATACGTTCTTAAATGATCAAGCAGATTTTTTCTCGTTATGGAGAAGGTTCATACAATTGTCGATTAAACTCTATGACTGCTAGACTTTGACATAATAGCGCTTTGAACGCAGTTGCAGTGGCCATACCTTTGACCTGTGCCGGCAGTGATTTGTCTCAGGTAGCGACACGCACCCGAAGGTCACATGTACAATATCTGGATGTAGCAGCAAGTGGTCAACTTCTCTATTCTTCAGTCTTTTGTATCACACCTCTGTACGTTTGGAAATTGGACCGGTTGGATGTTGTAACTTATAAAATCAATCCCACCTCGCCCCTTGCGCAGAATACTTGGTTTCTTTAGAGGTGCCACAGGGGTAATGAAATGCCCAACAGCTCCCTTGCCACTGTACCCAGCTCCTAATCCACCCCCTCCTAACATCTGTTTAATGGCAACTCTTTTACAAATTTACCGTGATCTAAAAAACCAGGAACTGCTGAGTCTGACTAATTCAATATTGCAACATTCTGACGTTATAGTTCCATAGGGTTTTGATTTTATGTTAAATCAGATAAAAGAGCTAACCAAATAGATAGATGTTGCATATAATTACACGGTCAGAAAATCACGACTTTCAATATTACACATGAAAGTACATCCTTAGAGAAATAAAGGAGATAATCGAAAACCCAAATGAATTAAGTAATATTTGCTACCATGGTAATCAATATTCAAAGCTTCAGCAAATAATAAACAATTATCGAAAATAGAATTTAGCACGAAAAAGACATGTTTCATGTTCATAACAGAAAAAATGTGACAGCCACAATATGAGCCTTTGTTAGGGAAATATGTCCATGTAATAATGGCATTTAGATAAATTTAATAGGGGGGGGGGGAATATTAATGTTTATGCCAATTCCAATACGATTCCCACAAACCATTACAAATATCCCCCATTTTTATAAATGGATGTGTATTATCCCTTTGAATTATTAAAAAATGTTAAATATATTACAAAACAAGAACTACCTTTAAACAAGAGCACCGCCTTGCGGATGCAGACGCTCATCTGATTTTTTGTCTCTGTATAATAGAAATATTGTCCTACCCATTTTTATGATATTTTCTAAGTCATAAAGGGGCCATAATTCTTGCAAAAAGCAGGATATGGTTAATAAATGTTGCAAGTTTTAAAGCAGTAGTTTTGATAGTTTAGGAGAAAAGCTGAACAAAACACAAAACTTAACCAAGAAATCTAATTTTCTAAGTCCAAAGGGGCAAAAATTTCCCTTGCATACTTGCTGTGCAGAGTCAGCTTTTAATGGAAATAAACTGCTCCAAGTTTTCAAGCAATAGCTTTGACTGTTAAAGAGAAAAAATGACCTAAACACAAAACTTAACCAAGAAATATAATATTCCGAAATATGATAAGTCCAAATGGAGCCATAATTCTTGCAAAAAGCAGGATAAAGTTATGTTTCTTGCTTCACAGAGTCAGCTATTGATGGTGAACCAGAGTTGTAAGTTTAAAGCAATAGCTTTGATAGTTTAGGAGAAAAGCTGACCTAAACATAAAACTTAACAAGGCAACGCGGACGCCGAGGCAGACACGGATGCCGATCAAGTGATGACACGGCAATAACTCATTTCCCCCCCAAAAATATCCGATGAGCTTAAAAGAAAGTAGGCGCATTTTAGATCAATCTATAAACGCAGAATTATGAATATTTATATTGCAAACCTATAAAACTTAGCCAGAAAATCACAATATAAAGCAGAAGTGCTGCTTTTTGTACTTATTGCCTGTAAAGAAATAGTTGTGAATCATGGACCCTTTCTTAAAATTTAGCAAACAACCGTTTTCCCTTTCACCAAATGTGATAATATTTTTTAGTTACGTTATAAGCAAAAAGGTCGGTTTTTATCTAAAGGAAAGAAATTTGCTAAATGTCGCAAGAATCTGACCATGTCGCATTACCAACTCTAAACGTCGGACAGCAATAAACGAAATTTTTGAGGGACTGGATATCATGTACAAATAAGCAGATAGTAATGCCATGTATTGAAAAATACCGAGGTTTAGATTGCGGAGTTATACACTACAAATATGCACAGCAGATTGTTTTCATATGCACCAAAAAGTACAGATTGAGTAGGAACTTTCCAAGTCTATGACACACTGTCATACTTGGAGCAAGCATTTGCCATGGAAAGTCTTTACTCTAAATTGTACAATACCTTTAACAAAAGCTGTCACAGGAGACAGCGCGCTCGACTATTTCGATGCTAGATAGTGAAATTTGGCACATCTGAGGAAGCCAGAGCTGTCACTGGAGTGTTTAATGACTCAATATGGATGCATATATTGGGCAATACTAGTAGCTTAATTAAGTCTGTGTCATATGAATTTAGTAATAACAGAGATAAAGTGTACTAAAACATTAAATAAGTATAAAGGGGACATAATTTATGGAAATTTCTGCAAAAGTAATACACCATGTGTCGTACAATGTGACTTATAATGTGGGACAACTATATTCAATTTGAATCAAATCTATCAAGTAATAACTGAGACAGAGCAAAAGTGCATTACATGTTGAACCTGAAATTAATTCTACAAGTAACAAGAGCTGTCCGTAAGACAGCGCGCTCGACTTTTCTCAGTGCTTGACTCTGAATTAGAGCTTTGCCAGTAAAAACCAGAAGCTGCGTTCAATAAACGCTTGATGCCCCCAGTGGCATCCTTGTCGATAGATTTTGCACCTAAGTCCAAAACGAGGTCAAGGTCAAACTGAGGTCAGGTGATGTTTGAAGATGAGGAATGGTCACAGTTTACATTTGTATTAGCATCAATTCATTCTTGTAAGGGATATTGATGCTAGACGAAACGGTCCCATTTGGTTAACCAAGAGATGGCCCATATAAAGCAACCTAAGTCCAAAATGAGGTCAAGGTCAAGGTCAAACTGAGGTCAGGTGATGTCTGAAGATAAGGAATGGTCACAGGTTACATCTGCATTTGTATCAAGTCATTCTAGTAAGGGGTATTGATGCTAGACGAAACGGTCCCATTTGGTTAATCAAGAGATGGCCCATATAAAGCAACCTAAGTCCAAAATGATGACCCATTTGGTTATCCTCATATGGACGGACAAACGAACGGATGGACAGAACAATCACTATATGCCTCCCGCATCAGTAGATGCTGGGGGCATAAAAATCCCAAGTTAAAAAGGAACATAACTCTGTCAAAATTCAAATCAGAGTAATGGGGACTGTTTCTCCTGGTGTAGACTTTGATAGTAACTAATATTTTAAGTTTAAAGTCAAAAGCTTTAACAGTAACTGAGATATTTGACTTTATCAAAAAACAAAAATTCTAAGTTAAAAAGGGGCATAATTCTGTCAAAATTCAAATCAGAGTTATGGGGATTGTATCTAAGTTAAAAAGGGGCATAATTCTGTCAAAATTCAATTCAGAGTTATGGGAATTATTTCTCTTGGTGTAGACTTTGATAGTAAATAACTACTTTAAGTTTCAAGTCAATAGCTTTGATAGCAACAAAGATATTTGACTTTATCAAAAACTTTAACCAAAAATTCTAAGTTACAAAGGGGCATAATTCTGTCAAAATTCAAATCAGAGGTATGAGGATTGTTTCTTCTGGTGTAGACTTGGATAGTGAATAAGTATTTTAAGTTTCAAGTCAATAGCTTTGATAGTAACAGAGATATTAGACTTTATCAAAAACTTTAACCAAAAATTCTAAGTTAAAAAGGGGCATAATTCTGTCAAAATTCAAATCAGAGTTATGGAGATTGTTTCTCCTGGTGTAGACTTTGATAGTAAATAACTATTTTAAGTTTCAAGTCAATAGCTTTGATAGTAACAGAGATATTTGACTTTATCAAAAACTTTAATCAACGGCGACGGCGACGCCAACACCGGGGCGAGTGCAACAGCTCTATTTTTTCTTCAAAAAGTCGAGCTAAAAAGGGGCAAAAAAACTCATAACATACAGGTGCCAGCATAATGGACCTTGTGTTATATTATGTGGGTGAAGATGTGGAACAATAATTTTACATTTAATTAAATCCATTTAGTAAGAACAGAGATATGGTGAAAAAGCATCAAAATTAAACTGAAATTTTAAGTAAAAAGGGGATACAATTTATGAAATATTTGCACCAGAGTTACTGACCTTGTGCCATATGATGAGGAGGACGATGTGGGAAAAACTATTTAAGATTTAATTTAAATTCATTAAGTATTAACAAAGATAAAGTGAATGTACACCACAGTAAACTAAAATTCTAAGTAAAAATTGGCATAATCCATGAAATATTGGTGGCAAGAGTTATGACCCTTGTGTCATATGATGTGGGTGATGATGGGGTTCAACTATTTTAAGTTTGAATCAAATTTGTTAGGTAATAACAGACATAGTGTGAAAGTGCATCAAAACTTTAACCTGAAATTTTTAAGACTTTTAAAAGGGAGAATAAAACTCATTAATTACAACATGGGTGTCAGGGGGCTTATTTGCCCTTGTTCCATATGAAAAAAGGTTTTAATTGCTTTCATGCTGAACAATTATTTTGTATCGGGTTTTTTGAAAAATCAAAATTCCCTTTTTGTAAAGGGGCTAAAACAGCGCCCCAAAACTGCTCAGAATAATCCCTACACAAAATTCCTAAGTAAAAAGGGGCATAATTCATGACAAAATGGAGCCACAGTTGTGGACCTCATATCATAAGATGTGGGTGATGAACTGATGATGTCAAACAACTTTTTTAAGTTTGAATCAAATCAATACAGTAATAGGTAAGATAGGGTGAAAGTGCACCAAAACTGTAATCTGAAATTCTAAATAAAAAGGGGAAATAATTCATAAAATATCGGCGTGAGAGTTATGACCCTTGTACCATATGATGTGGGTGATGATGAGAAATAACTATTTTAAGTCTGAAGTAAATCTATCAAGTAATTACAGAGATAAAGACAAAGTGCGTCAAAACTTCAACCAAGATGCAACGTAGAAAGACGCCGACGCCGACGCCGACACCGGGTTCAGTCTAGTCGAGCTAAAAATTCAGGATCTTATATAAAAATACACTCTTAAAGTAGTAAATGTCACAATGAACTATCGCAACCAAAAAGGATCCTTTTAAATATGTAAAGCGGTGGAAATATTAAAACAGAATTAATTTACCGACGCAAAATTGCAGCAAGTAAAGAATACACATACGCTGTAGCCATGCTAAAGTGAAAGAAAAGAGAACAGATCAGGAGAGACAACTCACAACTCGATGTGTGTCCATAGGACACAGGAGTCCACCACTCCCATGACCGTACATGGTTTTATGACTCAAGGTTAAACTTTTTTCAAGATGCAACACAAACTTATAGGAACTTAATGTGTATTTTTCACTAAGTAAAGTACTCTGGCCTAGCTGACCAAAATCCCAAAGAGAACAACCGTTGCAAAACTTCATAAGCTATAAAACAATCCTCTAATGTTTTATGACTCACGGTCAAGTACATTTTGACATATATACAGCACAAACTTATTTTTTTACTAAGTCAATGGCCGTAACTCTGGTCTTGCAAAGTAAACAAAAAGCTAACACAAGAGCTGTCCGTAAGACAAAAAGGCGCGCTCCACTATTCGGCGATTTGACAGTAAAATGAATATATGTCTCAATAAGAGACCACTACTTTAAAAGGAAGATACACCAAGGGGCATAATTCTGTCAATAAAACAAACTAGAGTTATTGGGATTGTTACCACACATGCAGATAATGATGGTAAAAATATATTTTGAGTTTCAAGTCATTATCTCATATAGTACCAAAGTTATGTCCAAAAAAACAAAGTTTACCAAAATATTTAAGTATGAAAGGGGCATAATTTGGTCAAAAATACAAAGCAGAGTTATTGGGATTGTTACTACACATGCAGATGATGATAATAAAGATACATTTTGAGTTTCAAGTCTTTATTTTATATTGTACTAAAGTTACATCAAGAAAGAGAAGATTGCCAAAACCTTTAATTATGAAAGGGGCATAATTCTGTCAAAAATACAGTTAGAGTTATGGGGATTGTAACCACAAATGCAGGTGATGATTATAAAGAATCATTTTTAATTTCAAGTCATTATCTTTTTAAGTAACAAAGATATGTCTATAAACGAAGCTTATGAAAAAACAAGAGCTGTCTCCATAGGATGACACATGCCTCCGATGGCACTTTGAATGAACAGTTATGGCCGATGTTAGAGTTTAGGACCTTTGACCTACGGACCTGGGTCTTGCGCGCGACACGTCGTCTTACTGTGGTACACATTCATGCCCAATAATTTTAAAATCCATGCATGAATGACAAAGATATGGACCAGACAGGCCCATCAATGCACTATCATGAAATATGACCTTTAACGTCTAAGTGTGACCTTGACCTTTGAGCTACGGACCTGGGTCTTGCGTGCGACATGTCGTCTTACTGTGGTACACATTCATGCCAAGTTATTTGAAAATCCATCCATGGATGACAAAGATGTGGACCGGACACGAATGCACATCATGAAAAATGACATTTAACGTCTAAGTGTGACCTTGACCTTTGAGCTACGGACCTGGGTCTTTCGCGCGACATCGTCGTCTTACTGTGGTACACATTCATGCCAAGTTATTTGAAAATCCATCCATCGATTTACAAAGATGTGGACGCGGACACGAATGCACATATGAAAAATGACTTTAACGTCAAGTGTGACCTTGACCTTTGAGCTACGGACCTGGGTCTTTCGCGCGACACGTCGTCTTACTGTGGTACACATTCATGCCAAGTTATTTGAAAATCCATCCATCGATGACAAAGATATGGACCGGACACGAAAATTGCGGACACACCGACAGACTGACAGACCGACAGACAGTTCAAAAACTATATGCCTCCCTTCAGGGGCATAAAAATTAACATGAAAATAATTCCAAGTATAACAACTTTGTGACCTTGACCTTAGGTATAATGGGCTCAGCCCCTGCACATACTTTGTTTGTATGCTGGACAATGTTTATGTGAACTTAAAGTAAGATATAAGCAATAGTAACAAAGATATGACTGAAAAACAAAGGTTACTGAAAAACTTAAACCTAAAAAAAAACCCAAGTATATCACCTTGGTGACCCTGACCTTTGGTATAATGGGCCAAGCCCCTGTACATACTTTGTTTGTATGCTGGACAATGTTTATGTGAAGTTACAATAAGATATAAGTAATAGTAACAAAGATATGACAGAAAAACAAAGGTTGCCGAAAAACTTTAACCTAAAAAATAACTAAAAGTATAACACCTTGGTGACCTTGACCATGGGTATAATGGGCCCAGCCCCAGCATATACTTTGTTTTTATGCTGGACAATGTTTATGTGAACTTACAGTAAGATATAAGCAATAGTAACAAAGATATGACAGAAAAACAAAGGTTGCTGAAAAACTTTAACCAAGAAAGGCGAGTAGAATAGTCCCCCTATTCTCTGAATAGTGGAGCTAAACAAGAGCTGTCACAGGAGACAGCGTGCTCGACTATTTCGATGCTGGATAGTGAAACTGGGCACATCTGAGGAAACTGGAGCTGTCACTGGAGTGTTTATTAACTCGAATGGTGAATGAAGATATTGCGCAATTGCCTGAGTCTGTGTCAAAAATATTAAGTAACTAGAGCTATCACTAAAGGTGATGAATGTACCCCCCCCCCCCCCCCCCCGCATGCACTGACACAGTACATTGCAATTTGACGCACACAAGACTGCAGAATTATATGGACGGTATGTATATAGACTGTATGTATACAGTATAGTAACAAAAAACAAAGTCCCATAACTATGCAGAATATTTATCTAAAAGAATGTAACATGCACCATGCACAACTAGGGTTGGTACTGATCACTTGTGTGAAGTTTCATTAAATTGTGTGTAAGGGTTTGGTAGATTAGGCACGCACAAGATTGCATATGCAGACTGTATGTACATAGTATGTTAACAAGAAACAAAGTCCCATAACTCTGCAATTTTTGTCGCTGAAAGAACCTAACATGACCCATGCACAACTACTGTTGTTACTGATCACTTGTGTGAAGTTTCATTAAATTGTGTCAAGGGGATGAGGAGAGATGGTGCGCACAAGATTGTGTCTATGTATATAGTATAGTAACAAAAAAACAAAGTCCCATAACTCTGCAAATTTTTTTTCTGAAAGAACCTAACATGCCCCATGCACAACTACTGTTGTTACTGATCACTTGTGTGAAGTTTCATTAAATTGTGTCAAGGGGATGAGGAGAGGTGGTGCGCACAAGATTGTGTCTATGTATATAGTATAGTAAGAAAAAAAACAAAGTCCCATAACTCTGCAAAATTTTTTTTCTAAAAGAACCTAATATGCCCCATGCGCAACTACTGTTGGTACTGATCACTTGTGTGAAGTTTCATTAAATTGTGTCAAGGGGATGAGGAGAGATGGTGCGCACAAGATTGTGTCTATGTATATAGTATAGTAACAAAAAAACAAAGTCCCATAACTCTGCAAATTTTTTATCTAAAAGAACCTAACACGCCCCATGCACAACTACTGTTGGTACTGATCACTTGTGTGAAGTTTCATTAAATTCTGTCAAGGGGATAAGGATGGTGCGCACAAGATTGCATCTACGGACAGACGGACAGACAGACAGACAGACAACCTGAAACCAGTATACATCCCCTTACAACTTTGTTGTCGGGGGTACAATAAGAGAGGTACAGATAAAGTGTATCAAAACACTATATAAGTATAGCCTAAGCAAAAAGGGGGCATAATTAATAAAATATTGGTGCAAGAGTTATGCATCTTGTGTCATATGATGTGGGTGATAATATGGAACAACTACTTTTTTTTGTTTGAATCAAATGCATTTCATAACAACTGAGAGATAGTGAAAATGCATCAAAATTAACCTTTAATTCTAAGTAAAAGGGGGCATAATTCGTGAAAAACTGGTGCCAGAGTTATGCACCTTGTGTTAAATGGTGTGGGTGATGATGTTGAACAACTATTTTAAGTTTGAATCAAATCCATTCTGTAATAACAGTGATAGAGTGAAAGTGCATCAAAACTTTAACATGAAATTCTAAGTAAAAAGGGGGAATAATTCATGAAAAATTGGTGCCAGAGTTATGCACCTTTTGTCAAATGATGTGGGCGATGATGTTGAACAACTATTATCAAAATCAATATAAAATCCATTCAGTAATAACAGTGATAGAGTGGAAGTGCATCAAAACTTTAACTTGAAATTCTAAGTAAAAAGGGGGAATAATTCATGAAAAATTGGTGCCAGAGTTATGCATCTTGTGTCATATGGCATCGGTGATGATGCTGAACAACTATTTTAGTTTGAATCAAATCCATTGAATCAGTAAAAACAGAGATAGAGTAAAAGTGCATCAAAACTTTAACCTGAAATTCTAAGTCAAAAGGGGGAATAATTCATGAAAAAATTTGTGCCAGAGTTATGCATCTTGTGTCATATGATGTGGGTGATGATGCTGAACAATTATTAAGTTTGAATCAAATCCATTCAGTAATTATAACAGAGATAGAGTGAAAGTGCATTAAAACTTTAACCTTAAAAACTAAGTGGAAAGGGGAGATAATCATGAAATATTGTTGCCAGAGTTATGGCCCTTATGCCAAATGATGTGGGTGATGATGAGGAATGACTATTTCAAGTTTGAATCAAATCCATCAAGTAATTACAGAGATAAGTTGAACAAGCAAATTCGATGAATTGGTATCCCCCGCCGAAAGGGTTTGTGGTGAGGAATGGCAAAAAGATATATCCGGCAAAAAGTTAAGGATGTTAATAAGAAGCAAATAATTTCATTAGTCAAAATCAATTTAACAGAAAACAAATGTTTAATTAAAGAGTACATAATAAATGTATGATACTTTGATCCTGACTAAAGAATTTATTTTGAATGGGATATGCTTACTGTAATAAGCTTAGCTTTTAAAATTAAATGCAGTTAATTGAAATGTGAGCTTGAAGTTTAACTGGAACGAAATATTGTCTTTGAGTGGTTTGGCACCAGGTGTTGCTGTTTAACATATACATTTGAACTTAAAAGAACAGATGTCCTTAAGAGAACACAGGTAAGATATCTTGAACATGGCTGAGGGCAAGGTTTGTGCAGTCACAACTTAACATTTAAAAAAAAAAAAAAAAAAAAAAAAAAAAAAAGGAATGGAAATATATATATGTATATATTTATTCTTTTAGGGAGTGTGGGTGCAGGGAAATGGGAGAGGAAACAAAATTTCACATGTTGATTATAAATATTGATTGAAAATTTAAAATGAAAAAAAAAAAAACAAGAGTGCCAGAATGTCACAATATACGCCCGTCACAGCAAATTTCTTTACTCTAGCACCTGTATTTGCAAATGGAATTTTAATTTTGTGGTTGTTTAGTAATCATTGTAAGTCTTTTGTTTTTCTAAGTCCACAAAAAAACTCCTTACCAGGTAGAGATACCTTAAAATACACCTAAAATTTGAAAGTAACATCTATGTTGTACCACAGAAAAGTGGTCTTGTTTTTTTCCCTACGGTCAATTATAAAAAAGTTACAATATAAGTTATTTATAGTAACAACTAAGGGAAGGTAATCTTAAAAAAAAAAAAAAAAAAAAATCCAAAAAAAAATTGTAAGTCCACACAAAAATCTTTACCAGGTAGAGATTGGTCAAAATACACCTCATAATTGGATGTAGCATGCATGTTGTACTACAGAAAAGTGGTCTCGATTTTTCCCTACGACTAGTAATGAAAAAGTTACAATATAAGCTATTTATAGTAACAACAAAGGGAAGTAATTCTAAAAAGGGAACTGCGCATGACACTTCGTCTCATGATGGTGTATAATTGTGCCAAGTTACATCAAAAACCCTCTATGCATGAAGAAGAAATGCTTCGGACAAAGTCATTCTTGTATCTGACCTTTGGTCTCTAAGTGTGACCTTGACCTTAGACCTAGGGACCTGGTTCTTGCGCATGACACTCCGCCTCGTGGTGGTGAACATTTGTGCCAAGTTATATCAAAATCCCTCTATGCATGAAGAAGAAATGCTCCGGACAAGGTTTTCATTCTTGTATCCTTTGACCTCTAAGTGTGACCTTGACCTTAGACCTAGGGACCTGGTTCTTGCGCATGACACTCCGCCTCGTTGTGGTGAACATTTGTGCCAAGTTATATCAAAATCCCTCTATGCATGAAGAAGATATGCTCCGGACAAAGTTTTCTTTCTTGTGTCCTTTGACCTCTAAGTGTGACCTTGACCTTAGACCTAGGGACCTGGTTCTTGCGCATGACACTCCGTCTCATGATGATGAACAACTGTGCCAACTTTCATCAAATCCCTCCATGCATGAAGAAGATATGCTCCGGACAAAGTCATTCTTGAATTTGACCTTTGACCTCTAAGTGTGACCTTGACCTTAGACCTAGGGACCTGGTTCTTGCGCATGACACTCCGTCTCATGATGGTGAACAACTGTGCCAAGTTTCATCAAAATCCCTCCATGCATGTAGAAGATATGCTCCGGACAAGGTCTGTGGACGCCGCCCGCCCGCCCGCCAGGGGCGTTCCCATAATACGTCCCGTTTTTCAAACAGGCGTATAAAAAAGGGTAAAAGGGTAAAGGGGTCGGGGGGGGGGGGGGGGGGGGGGGGGGGGCAAGAGGCAGCATGATCAGTGGTGCGCATGACTGGGTGGAGAAGTGAGGTGGGGGAATGGTACAACTTGGAAGGTTTGTATAAAATCTAAAATAAGAAATTAAAAAAAAAAAAATTTTTTTGGGGGTGTGGGGGTTGGGAGGGGGAGGGGGTGTGACCAAGGAAAGTGGGTGACCAGGTGTGGGTGCGCAACTTCACATGTTTATAATAAATGTTCATAGAAAAGAATGAACGAAATTTAATGAAATTCTGCCAAATGGTAAGTTTGTTATGTACAAATATGTGGATTTTTAGACATTAAAGGGCAATAACTCTGAAGTTACAAAAGAAGTCCGTACAAAATTGTCTGTGCACAACCACATTATAGTGCTCTAAATTCTGTTAAAGTTTAATAGTTGTAGGTCAAATATATCGAAAGTTATGATGCAGAAATTGTCATATTTATAGTACCCTATATAGTTAACACTAGAAACTTCTAAGGGCCATAACTCTGGTATTACTTGGGCAATCTGTCTGAAACTTGATGGGCCCCATAACCTTATAGTGGTGAACATGTATATGAAGTTTGTTTGAAAAAAATCTAAAATAAGGAATGATTCATTTATTTGGTTTTTTTTGGTGGCGGGTTGGGGGGAGGGGGGGGGGGGTCGGGGAATAGGGGGGGAGGTGTGTGATCAAGGTAAGGGGGTGACCAGGTGTGGGTACACAACTTTACATGTTTACAATAAATGTTCATGGAAAAGAATGAAAGAAATTTAATGAAATTCTACCAAATGGTAAGTTTGTTATGTACAAATATGTGGATTTTTATACAATTAAAGGGCAATAACTCTTAACTTACATATAAATCAGAATGAAATTGTGTGTACACAACCACATTATGGTGATCTAAATTCTGTTTAAGTTTCATACTTCTAGGTCAAATATATCAAAAGTTATGATGCAGAAATTGCCATATTTATAGTACCCTATATAGTTAACACTAGAAACTTCTAAGGGCCATAACTCTGGTGTTACTTGGGCAATCTGACTGAAACTTGACGGGCCGCAAGAACTCATAGCAGTAAACAAGTATATGAAGTTTTAAATAAATATTCCCAACCATTTCCTAGATATGGCTCCGGATGGACAACGCCAAAACTATATCCCTCCGACTTTCGTCGGGGGATAAAAAAGCGAAAGTGTAAAAAAACTTTAACCAAGGTGGGGACGCGGAAAGACGCCGACGCCGGGTTGAGTAGGATAGCTCTCCTTATACTTCGTATAGTCGAGCTAAAAACTGAGATGCACAAATTCACATACTGGATAATATTCTTACACGATTTCATGACTCTAGGTGAATTCTTTTTAAGATATATGCAACACAAGCACTGTATGTGTATGTTTACTAAGTTAAGGATCATTACTCCACTTGTGAAATCCAAAAAAGAACACCAGGTGCACAACTTCACAATCATGCTATATAACAATCCCCGAATGTTTTATGACTCTATGTCAAATACCTTTTGAGATACAGGCGATACAAACTTGTATCCCACTTATGATATTTTTGACAATTAAGGTCCATAACTCTGGTCTGACTTATAAAGATTCAGAACAAAATCTCGCGTGCACAATTGCACATGCTGAATAATATTCCTATGATGTTTCATGACTCCATGTAATATACATTTTGAGATATGTGCGACACAACTTTTATGCATTTCTATGCATATCGTTTTTTACTAAGTTAAGGGCCATAACTCGGTCTGAGTTTTATCTCTAACAAAACCCCAGATGTCCAACTTCACATGCTAAATAATTTTCCTGTAATGTTTCATAATAATGGGCCGAATACTTTTTCAGATATATGCGACACAAACTTAGGCCCTTTTTATGCCTATTTTTGACTAAATCAAAGGCCATAACTCTGGTCTGACTGTATGAGATCAAAATTGAAATCCCTGGTGCACTGCTTCCCGTGCTGAATAGCAATCTTGTGAGGTTTAATGACTCTGGGTCAAACAGTTTTGGAGACATGAACGACACAAAAGTGAAACTATACAAAACAGTGTCAGAAGTATTGTACCTTACAACCTGCATCTAGGGTAAACATAATGACCACTACACTCGCCTCCATTTTTACATCTTAACTGATTTTTAATTATTTCTTGTCTTTTATAACTTAAATGGTCAAGACGTATACAGAACATATTATGGCACATATGATACATGCATTTTTCTGCTCCACGATTTACATATTACTTACCAGAATACCGAAGGTCCCACTCTACCAAAATGTGATCTATGAAAGGTATTGCGTGGGTGTTTCTGTAGTAGGATGGATTCGATCTTATGTAGACACAGCGTTTCATTCTTTTCACCAAAGACGTTGGGTCGATTCTTCCGACGACCAGCCGTTCTCGGCATCTCTGGAGTTGTTCCGACCTGTATATATAAACATATATGAAAAGGTATGCTTTAGATATACAATTAATGCATGTCAATACATAGCGATTTGAATAAAAAGTGTCTTTAATGTATATGCTTTGTAACCATGGTAATACTAACTCTAACCTTTAGTCAGTATATTATACATATTGTACACGAAATGCATGCGAACTTGCAATAACTTGCGTATTTTTGCAGTGCGCTTAAACTGATAATCACTTCCGGACATGCGCATGCAGAAGACCGCTTCAAGTCTGCAATGAGCAACATCGTTATCATTTATTTTGTGGGTGTGGTTTTGGCAGCCGTCAGAGTCGCAACTTTTTTGCTATTAAGTTTCGTCTTAGACACAGCGTTATGTGAATCAATATATTACCATGAGATACAGATAAAGTGACATGATATGGATGTCTGTTGCGTATTTTATTTCTTTCTTTTTTTTCAAATAGGCATTAAGCATTCTATAGGAATATACAATCAATGTTTTGTTTTTCATCTGCAAATGAAATAAATTACAGTTGTGTACATATTGTAAAGAATCTACTGATACAGCTGGCGATACTTACTTATGAAGCTTTGTGAAGGTATAGGTCCATGTTTCGGAGAAAAAAGTTCGAACGTCATCAAATCATAGAAAGAAAGCATTGTTTTACATGAAAATTTAACAGCGTATAAAACATTTATATTATTCTACAAAACCATTGTCAATTTACTGATATATGTATTGAATTCCGGAAAGGGACTGCATGAAGGGGCCGCACTTCTGGACAGTTCAGCGCCTTTTAAAAACTCACCATTTTTTAAAAGCTGTTACACGTCTTCGTTTTGATGCATTTGCAACATCGTGCGAGTGTTTAAACTTTACGTAACTAGGTAAAACATCGTTTTTGACAATTGTTTACATTTATTTCTTTACAAATGGCATTCTTATTTAAAGGGGGACAACTCATTAAGAATATTTTAAGTATCCAACTCTGTGGGACAGAACAGTGAAACATGTATTGGACAGATAAGTTGTGTGTCAAGATGCTTATCATTCGTTAAAAAAATCTGTTGTTTTGTGATATACTGCTAAACCCGCCTACTCGCCTGTCAAACTTCAGCCAATCGTAGCGTTAGTATTCCACAGTGTCAATCAATAATATTGTAAGCCGCCGCCATTTTGAAAATTTTCAATCGGCGTGTAAAAAGCCGATAAACTTAACGAGAGCATGATCTTATGCAACAATTGTATATTATTCTTCATTTTATTAAAGATTACTTCAAAATTTATTTCAATTACCATGATTACTGTCAATTTCTGTAAATGAATTGCTCGGGTACTGCAGATAAAAGATGATTTCGCGGACGTCAGAACTGCCATACAAAATATTGTAAAAAGATCGCCATTACCTATGAGTTTGGTATTATTTTCGAAAAAATAAATAAATAAATGAATTAAATGTGTATATCTGAACAAGTTGATGCAAAAATCAGGCATTATAAAAGCACGAGAATCGAAATATGAATGAAAAATTTCAAGGCGTTTTGATCGTGCACCTTTTAAATTACGAGTTTCGGGCATGTAAATTTCAGATAAAAATTTAAAGGCGACTTTTTCATAGCTAAGTTTATACTTTCTTTAGAAATTTACGAAAATGATAATGCAAAAATCAATTTCCTTAAATAATTACTGTTTATAAGTTACAGCTAGACCCATAGAAAGTAGATATACATAGGCAGGAAACTGAATGCTATGCCTATTCTTCTCCTTAAATTCCTCAACTTCTCCCTAAATTCTGCAGAGGGAGAAGTCACTTCTCCCAAAAATTTTGACCTAGGATGATCCCTGAATTTACCCGTACATTACAAATACAAAAGAAAATATTAAAACAAAATGAAATCTAATTACACCTTTCACTTAAAAAAAAAGAGTCGTCCGAGTATTGTGTGACAGACCACCAAGCAACCACTACACCATTCTAGGTAGTTATAACTGGTAGTGTTTCTAACAAATTGTTAGACAAAATCAACTCATGTAGAGATAGACCCTAACATTTTCATTGATAGAAATACGTTAAATAAAGTCTAGAAATTGATTTCCAAGTCCTTGAAGTTAACAAAAATGATTTCACAAATGTGCAATGTATGATAGTTTTGCTAATATCAATAACAGAAATTTTAATATTTAATTCAAAGTTGTGATCTGCAAAGAATGTCAACTCTTGCCTTGGGCTAGTACTTTAAAGCAGAGATATCTATTAGTTTACTTCCCTTGCAATTACACAAAAGAGTAGAAAACGAAAACGGTTTAAGACACAATATTATACATTTTTGCACAACAAAATCATTTAGGATTTATTAATATGTGTTTGATTTACCCGTGAAACACTGGTTCCTATGATTTTGTCAATTTACTTAAATATGGTAAAAATTAACTTTTAACAAGCCGATAATAAAATGAAATACCAGTAAGTATTTTATAGTGCAGATAATACAGTTTTGCTTGTATCAAAATGTCACAATAGAAGCACTTTTGTAATACAGAACACCTGGTAGGATTAGTGAAGGTGCAATTATATTGATCTCTTTTTCCTATGCCTAACTCATGATTTGACAATACCGTTGTCACAGTGAGGATGCGTACACCGGATATTGCCATTTAGTGATAAGGTATTTTCCGACGCGATTCATTTTTGTCAACAAGGTAAGTAAAACCCCCGATTTACAGTTGTATTTTACTACTACAGGAGAAAAGAGCATATTGTTTTTAATGACCAGATACTGTGTATATGCTCTGACAATCTTAAGTAGAAAAAGCTAAAGTTTGTGATTAAATGACAATTATGTCATTAGATAAATGCATGCCGTGAACACATTTCACCCGATACCGTCACCTATTTGCATCGAGATGAAAATTTTGAAGCGTACAATTTATCAAGTTACATACAAAGAAAAAATGTGCAAAAAATCAGCTTAAGCTTTCCAAGTAGATGTCAAGCGTAACACTTATTGAAACATTACACATGAACTGTTATAGTTAGAGTCATAAAGGGAGGTAATAAAAACAATAGATCCAATAAAACATTCTAGTATATTCAGCAATATTTAAACCTAAGACAAATGTTAAATAAAGTAGTTATCAGAAAAAGGATTTAACAATAAATTAATGTATTTTATGTTCATAATGGAAAATGTTGTAGCTACATTTTAAACGAAGGCATTATGAGCCTTTAAAGGCCTAGATTTTGGCAGTGGGCCAAGGGATTTCTGTCTTCACCAGCACAGTTAGGGGCTAATGACCATCACAGTATGGTTCCAATAAACAAGGGTCAATGTTTATTGGAGAGTCAGTCTACCTTACAAGTGTATCAATTAGTGAGAAGGGGAAACAATGTAATTTATTTTAAACTGATATATAATTGATAACTTTTAAAGTTATACTAGTTTTTTTTTGGCATTTCTATGTAAAGAAAAATATTTGTTAATCAAACACAATAATAAGATAATCAGAAACTTATTTTCACAGTAATGAAATAATGATAAACTTACTTAAAGAAAGATGCAAGTTTTTATTTTTTCAAATTCTGTCTGGAGAATTGTGATATTTCAGAAAAATGTTACTTTCACTCATCTAAAGCTTGCAGAATACTGTAAGTAACATTTGTCTAAAAATTGAAAACAGTATGTGCATTTCAAATTTACAAAGCAAAGCATGAAAAAAGTCACTTTTGGCAACATACTGAAAATGAAAATTCAGTATAGATGGAACACAATAATTTGAAGTTCAAATAATGTTGATTACATGAATACAAGAAACCCAGTTTCCAATTAGAAAAATATTGTTTGTCAGCACAAAGAACTCCTGAAGTTTTCACTATACTTGTGTTTTATTATCATTATTATTTTCAATATTATTACTGGGGGGGGGAGCGGGGGGGGACACTTATATAGTAGTGAATCTAGGCCTTTAAGTTTGCAGATGGCATTAGACTTTACAGCGGAGACTTTAGCAATATATATGAAAATAACAAGCACCAGACTGAACACTGAAATTATAGCTTACAATAACAGCGGCATGGCAATAGTCACCACGAGAAACTGTCTGAAAACAAGGCATTGCCAAGTACAGGCCAAGCCACAGGTACACCCTTGAATATGATGACGTTAAGGATACGAGCGTTTTTTTTTTGTTTGTTTTTTTTTGTCAGGATAGGATACTCGCCATTTTAAAAAATGTTTCTTTGAATAGTACTTTCTAACAAAAGTTTTGCCAAAAATTAATGCTAAATAATTAAAATATGGCTAAAAATGTACCATTTAACCAAATAGATCATACTTTTTGCGAAAAAAATAATTTCACCCTTATTTTTGGCTGGCATTTGCCTGAAATTTACGTAAGATTTACAAAGGGGTAGGGGTAGGTAATTTCAAATATCTATTACAGTAGAACAGGTTTGGTTTCGATATTTTCCTGACTGATACATATAATAATAAACTATACTTGAATTAAAAGTTTTCAAAATAGCTCTTTATATTATCTAGAAAATATAAATTCAAACAAAAAGAATACAAAGCATTAAAATTCACCAGTTTTAAAGTTTTTTTTCTTAATAAATCTCTTAGATGCACGGTGACCAAAATATTTTTTCTTTCCATTTTGAAGCATTTTTGTGTGTCATTAGAACTGCAAAATTGTGCAAAAGTGTGAAAATCCTACCGTCAGAATTTTTCTTTGTAGATCTAAATACGTATTTTTCCATTGAAAATAAAGTGGGTGGGGTATTTATGTCAACATGTAAAAATGAAAGTGATTTCTAAGTGACATTTATGCTTATATAATACTGACATCACCTTGTATTCATATTAACCTGTAAGACCTGAAATCTCTATAACATTAAATGGGATATTATATGTTTTATAAGTGCCACCACTTTTCGATTTTACAAAATTTCATAAATGCTTTAACAGTGGGTGAAGATAATGCCCCCTTTTTTTTGTTTGTTTTGGGTTTAACGCCATTTTTCGACAGTATTTCAGTCATGTAACGGGATAATATTGCCCTGTAAAAGTAAAACGAGTTCGGTGACCTGTTTTTTCTTCGCTTGTTTGTCTTGGAAACTGATGTTCTTCAAGCTGACAGAGTATGAAAAAATTCTTAACGTTAGAAAAAAATCTTTCCTACATCCTCAAGTGTTGAAATGGTTTCCTCTCATAAGAAGAACAAACATGCAAATATGTAATCCTGTTGCCTTTAAACTTCACTAAGACATAAGCCTTGGACAATGAACCCTACTGATTTCGGTGCCAACAGCCCCAAGGTTAAAGTCGAAGGGGCTTTGAACATTTAACGTGAGTTCTCCTCAATAACATTACAGATCGTTCGAACTTCATAGACCATCTAGTTTCACTTGAAAATTTCTAAATTTCTTGTGTAACGTATCAGAAAACTGACATGTATATAAATAAAATCAGTTATTTTTGTTGCATTATATTTATTTTACTTTTACAGTTTCTGAAAGGCAATCAGCTCACTACTTGTTTCATACGAAACAACAGATGCCTTATGCATTGAGCAAACAGTACCTATTGGTCATACTTAGAATATATTTTGCACAATTCAGTTACAAGTTATGTCATTTCTATGCAAACAGTTCGTTATTACTTTTATGTGACCAACTTCCCTGTTGGTCAAACTAGTATATTTCTTGTCAAGGTAAGAATGTTATCAGCTTTGAACATAATAACAATTGTCTAAGATCATTCCGAATTTATGCATGTATTCATACTGTTGAATGTAAAATGTTTATGATCTTTGTTTTTTTTTTATGAATTTGTGTTTACGTTTCAAGTTTGTTTAATAAATATTTTAACGAACATGATTATTTGTTCTTTACCAAAGTAAAACATGGCTTTTAAAATATTTCTAGTCAAATAATGTTTTGTAAAATAAATCTGCCACAACAGAACCTACTTTAACAATTCAGTATCAATGTCCAGTCTTTTCTGTGGCAGTAATTTTCTCTTATCACATTTATGCAGTAACTAGTTGCTTCTTTTAATGTCAATAACTCTTCGTCTGTCTGGCTTTTCTCTTTCCTCTTAATTTAGCGTCAGAAATGTGGTTTCTGTTATGCAAGTAATTGTATAATTGTTTAATCTTTAGAAGAGTTTTAAGCCGGTTTTCCAAAACAACTTGTATTCTTCACTATACCTCATATTACCAAGTTGTCGATGGAAAAATTTAAACTAAAGGAAACTTTCCTCGGCAAACAAACTTATTAAAAGCTATGTATTCATCTATTTTGTCACATTCTTTCAAAGATTTATAACAGTGTGTACTCTTTTAAAACCTGGTCTTTCCACGAATTGCGCTCTGTGTATCATTGGTGACTACAGCTGTTGGTGTCTCTAAATTACATTTTGGTACTGGTAGCATGTGCCATATGATGTGCAAGATGATGAGGAATAACTAATTTAAGTTTGAAACAAATCCATCAAGTAATTACAGAGATAAAGAGAAAGTGCACCAAAACTTTAACCAAGGTGCGGACGCGGAAGGACACCGGCGCCGACGCCGGGTCGAGTAGGACAGCTCTCCATACTTCATATAGTCCAGCTAAAACTTATTGCATACTATGGCACTATTTTCCCGAGAATTACAATTTAAAGCTTATTACATATATTTCAACGAAGTAAACGGTATAAATATCAATGTAACAAGAGGATCATGATGGTCCTGAATCGCTCACCTATCCCCACATGACCCAGTGTTGAACTGAGTATGACGTCGTTATTTCTATTATTTGACATAGTGACCTAGTTTCTGAGCACATGTGACCTAGATATCATCAAGATAAAAAATTCTGACCAATTTTCATGAAGATCCATTGAGAAATATGGCCTCTAGAGAGGTCACAAGGTTTTTCTATTTTTAGACCTACTGACCTAGTTTTTGATCGCACATGACCCAGTTTCGAACTTGACCTAGATATCATCAAGGTAAACACTCTGACCAATTTTCATGAAGATCACTTGAGAAATATGGCCTCTAGAGAGGTCACAATGTTTTTCTATTTTTAGACCTACTGACCTAGTTTTTGACCGCATGTGACCCAGTTTCGAACTTGACCTAGATATCATCAAGGTGAACATTCTGACCAATTTTCATGAAGATCCATTGAGAAATATGGCCTCTAGAGAGGTCACAAGGTTTTTCTATTTTTAGACCTACTGACCTAGTTTTTGACCCCATGTGACCCAGTTTCGAACTTGACCTAGATATCATCAAGGTGAACATTCTGACCAACACTCATGAAGATCTCATGAAAAATATGGCCTCTAGAGAGGTCACAAGGTTTTCCTATTTTTAGAACTACTGACCTAGTTTTTAACCCCACATGACCCAGTTTCGAACTTGACCTAGATATCATCAAGTAAACATTCTGACCAACTTTCATGAAGATCCATTGAGAAATATGGCCTCTAGAGAGGTCACAAGGTTTTTCTATTTTTAGACCTACTGACCTAGTTTTTGACCCCACGTGACCCAGTTTCAAACATGACCTAGATATCATCAAGGTGAACATTCTGACCAACATTCATGAAGATCTCATGAAAATTATGGCCTCTAGAGAGGTCACAAGGTTTTTCTATTTTTAGACCTACTGACCTAGTTTTTGACCCCACGTGACCCAGTTTCGAACTTGACCTAGATATCATCAAGGTGAACATTCTGACCAATTTTCATGAAGATCTCATGAAAATTATGGCCTCTAGAGAGGTCACAAGGTTTTTCTATTTTTAGACCTACTGACCTAGTTTTTGACCGTACGTGACCCAGTTTCGAACTTGACCTAGAATTTACCAAGATGAACATTCTGACCCATTTTCATAAAGATCCCATGAAAACTGTGACCTCTAGAGATGTCACAAGCAAAAGTTTACGCACGCACGAACGGACGCATAGAGGGACGACGGACGCTACGCGATCACAAAAGCTCACCTTGTCACTATGTGACAGGTGAGCTAAAAACATTACGTACCTGCAGGGCCACAATACATTACTGTTTTATACTTTAAACTAGAGCTATCACTAAAGGTGATGAATGTACCCCTCGCATGCACTGACACAGTACATTGCAACTTGATGCACACAAGATTGCATAATTATGTGGACTGTATGTATATAGACTGTATGTATACAGTATAGTAACAAAAAACAAAGTCCCATAACTATGCAGAATATTTATCTAAAAGAAGGTAACATGCACCATGCACAACTAGGGTTGGTACTGATCACTTGTGTGAAGTTTCATTAAATTGTGTGTAAGGGTTTGGTAGATTAGGCACGCACAAGATTGCATATGCAGACTGTATGTACATAGTATGTTAACAAGAAACAAAGTCCCGTAACTCTGCAATTTTTGTCGCTGAAAGAACCTAACATGCCCCATGCACAACTACTGTTGTTACTGATCACTTGTGTAAAGTTTCATTAAGTTGTGTCAAGGGGATGAGGAGAGATGGTGCGCACAAGATTGTGTCTATGTATATAGTAAAGTAACAAAAAAACAAAGTCCCATAACTCTGCAAGTTTTTTTTCTGAAAGAACCTAACATGCCCCATGCACAACTACTGTTGTTACTGATCACTTGTGTGAAGTTCCATTAAACTGTGTCAAGGGGATGAGGAGAGATGGTGCGCACAAGATTGTGTCTATGTATATAGTATAGTAACAAAAAACAAAGTCCCATAACTCTGCAAATTTTTTTTCTAAAAGAACCTAACATGCCCCATGCACAACTACTGTTGGTACTGATCACTTGTGTGAAGTTTCATTAAATTGTGTCAAGGGGATAAGGAGAGCTGGTGCGCACAAGATTGTGTCTATGTATATAGTATAGTAACAAAAAAAAACAAAGTCCCATAACTCTGCAAATTTTTTTTCTAAAAGAACCTAACATGCCCCGTGCACAACTACTGTTGTTACTGATCACTTGTGTGAAGTTCCATTAAATTGTGTCTAGAGGATGAGGAGAGATGGTACGCACAAGATTGTGTCTATGTATATAGTATGTTAACAAGAAACAAAGTCCCATAACTCTGCAATTTTTGTCGCTGAAAGAACCTAACATGCCCCATGCACAACTACTGTTGTTACTGATCACTTGTGTAAAGTTTCATTAAATTGTGTCAAGGGGATGAGGAGAGATGGTGCGCACAAAATTGTGTCCATGTATATAGTAAAGTAACAAAAAAACAAAGTCCCATAACTCTGCAAGTTTTTTTTCTGAAAGAACCTAACATGCCCCATGCACAACTACTGTTGTTACTGATCACTTGTGTGAAGTTCCATTAAATTGTGTCAAGGGGATGAGGAGAGATGGTGCGCACAAGATTGTGTCTATGTATATAGTATAGTAACAAAAAAACAAAGTCCCATAACTCTGCAAATTTTTTTTTCTAAAAGAACCTAACATGCCCCATGCACAACTACTGTTGGTACTGATCACTTGTGTGAAGTTTCATTAAATTCTGTCAAGGGGATAAGGAGAGATGGTGCGCACAAGATTGCGTCTACGGACAGACGGACAGACAGCCAGACGGACAGACAGACAACCTGAAACCAGTATACCCCGCTTACAACTTTGTTGTCGGGAGTACAAAAATGATAATGTACATTTTGTAAGATTTATTCTATAAAACTCGGGGATAATATCAACGTCACTCAGTACAATAAAATGTGATACAGGTCAATATACACAGTACATCGTCGGCGCCCATTTATAGCCGATTTCTCTGTTCTTTGAACACTTGCAAAGCTGAAATTTTACACATATTTTCTTTGTACGTAACTAAATAAGTCGTATGATTCGGAGTTTTCACCACAAGGCAATAGGCGACGATATCAAGAACATGTACACAGCACGCATTTATCAAATGATAGTCATAAATTTTCATGAATTTTAGCGTTTCCAATTAAGATTGCCTCATTTTACGCTTATGAAAGCATATTCACAGTAGTTGGTTACTACATATAAAGTCCCTTTTTTCTAAAGTAGTAAAATAGAGTAGTAAATTGAATTTTTATTTACCTTGTTGACAAAAATCATTCACTTATTCGGACAATACCTTATCACAAAATGGCAATATCCGGAGTACGCATCCCCATCGTGTTTGTTGTCAAGCTCAGATTTATATTATTGCGCGTATACACATCTAATTACTACTTCAGTACTTTAGTACTATTTCATTTTGGCTACGCGTACTGATTTCTTGATGCAAGTATTCTGGACCGCTGTCGTTATTCTTTGAAATACTACTGAAATTATATTTACCCTTTCTGTCATGTGATGTGGCCTGCCAAAACCAGTCATGGAAGCTCTGGATGATTTTCTTTCGCAAGGCATTGTACATCTCTTTCATGTTGTCAACCTGTCTGTCCACAAAAGTAAAACAAAGATAAATACGCATCTTCATTTGTAGCTATTTTGGTCAGAACTTCAGAAAAAAAACAAAATATTTCTCTACATAAAATAACCATTCATAAGTTTTATCAGCATTTCTAGCGAGATTTCTCTTATCCTGAAGACTGTCTATAGGCAATCAAACAAGAGCTGTCACATGAGACAGCGCGCTTGACTATTTCGATGCTGGGTAGTGAAAATGGCACATCTGAGGAAGCTGAAGTGTTCAATGACTCCAATGTGGATGAAGTTATTGGACAATAGCTTATGTTTGTGTCAAACGAATTAAGTAATAAGACAGATGAAGATAAAGTTATTAAAACATTAAATAAGTACAATTCTAAGCAAAAAGGGGGCATACTTCATGAAATATTGGTGGAAGAGTGATGCACCTTGTGTCATATCATGTGGGTGATGATGTGTAACAACTCTTAAAGTTTAAAGTTTGAATCAAATCCACTGAGTAATACCCGAGACAGAGTGAAAGTGCACCAAAACTTTAACCTGAAATTCTAAGTAAAAAGGAGATAATTCATGAAATACTGGTGCTAGAGTTATGGTCCTTGTGTACTTTGGTTCAAATGATGAGACCGAACAAATATTTTAACTTTGAATCAAATCCTCTGTGTAATAAAAGACATATGGTGAAAATGCATCAAAATTAACCTTAAATTCTAAGTAAAAGGGGGCATTATTCATGAAAAATTGGTGCCAGAGTTATGGACCTTGTGGTGTGGATGGTAAGGTGGTGCAACTGTTTTAAGTTTGAATCAAATCCATTTAGTAAAAACAGAGATAGAATGAAAGTGCACCAAAACTTTAACCTGAAATTCTAAGTAAAAAGGGGCATAATTCATGGAAAATTGGTTCGTTCCAGAGTTATGGACCTTGTGTCATATGATGTGGGTGATGATGTGGAACAACTATTTTAAATTTGAATCAAATCCATTTCTATTAGTAACAAGCAAATTCGATGAATTGGTATCCCCAGCCGAAAGGGTTTGTGGTGAGGAATGGCAAAAAGATATATCCGGCAAAAAGTTAAGGATGTTAATAAGAAGCAAATAATTTCATTAGTCAAAATTTAATAGAAAACAAATGTTTAATTAAAGAGTACATAATAAATGTATGATACTTTGATCCTGACTAAAGAATTTATTTTGAATGGGATATGCTTACTGTAATAAGCTTAGCTTTTAAAATTAAATGCAGTTAATTGAAATGTGAGCTTGAAGTTTAACTGGAACGAAATGTTGTCTTTGAGTGGTTTGGCACCAGGTGTTGCTGTTTAATATGTACATTTGAACTTAAAAGAGCAGATGTCCTTGAGAGAACACAGGTAAGATATCCTGAACATGGATGAGGGCAAAGTTTGTGCAGTCACAACTTAACATGTAATGTTGAAGGTTCGAACATTTAAAAAAAAAAAAAAAAAAAAAAAAAAAAAAAAAAAAAAAAGGAAATATATACATATATCTATATATAGATATATGTATATATTTATTTTTTTAGGGGGTGGGGGTGCAGGGGAACGGGAGAGGAAACAAAATTTCACATGCTGATTATAACTCTGAAGTTACTAAAGAAATCCGTACAAAATTGTCTGTGCATAACCACATTATAGTGCTCTAAATTCTGTTAAAGTTTCATAGTTCTAGGTCAAATATATCAAAAGTTATGATGCAGAAGTTGCCATATCTATAGATCTATAGTACCCTATATAGTTAACACTAGATACTTCTAAGGGCCATAACTCTGGTGTTACTTGGGCAATCTGTCTGAAACTTGATGGGCCCCATAACCTCACAGTGGTGAACATGTATATGGAGTTTGTTTGAAAAAAAATCTAAAATAAGGAATGATTTTTTTTTGGTGGGGGGTGGGGGGGGGGGGGGGGGTCGGGGGATGTGGGAGGTGTGTGATCAAGGTAAGGGGGTGACCAGGTGTGGGTACACAACTTCACATGTTTACAATAAATGTTCATGGAAAAGAATGAAAGAAATTTAATGAAATTCTACCAAATGGTAAGTTTGTTATGTACAAATATGTGGATTTTTATACAATTAAAGGGCAATAACTCTTAATTTACATATAAATCCGAATGAAATTTGTAAATTTGTACTCAAATTTTAATTTTATGAGTAAATTATACTTACCTGACATATGTACCTAAGGATTCCTTTCTTGGATAAAATTAACTCGCTGTATGGTAAAATACCGTATGGTGTAGGTTTTTAAACACACCCGGATATGATAACCTACGCATGCGCACACAGTTCTCTCCATTTCACGTGGGCGCATGGATATTCACTTTCTGGCATCTTAGAAGACACCAGAAAACTTAATCTGAAGTGGGGAAGGTGGGAGGGTTGTTACATATGTCAGGTAAGTATAATTTACTCATAAAATTAAAATTTGAGTATAAATTTAGAAATTTCATTTCCTAAATTAATAACTTACCTGACATATGTACCTAAGGATTCGATTTCCAAAGCAGTTCCTTCAAGCGGAGGTGGGTTCAGATGTCTGAAGTTTTCTGCATACCAATAAATATCCCTCCTTTTTACATATCTACACTATATATATATATATACACCTTCCATTAAAGAGCTATTTTGCTCTAACATTCCAATATATGAATACAAGAAACGCGGCAATGCCACGAAACCAGGTTTTCAACACTTTTCATAAGAATAAACAAGAATGCCAGAATGTCACAATATACGCCCGTCACAGCGAATTTCTTTACTCTAGCACCTGTATTTGCAGATGTAATTTTAATTTTGTGGTTGTTTAGTAATTATTGTAATTCTTTTGTTTTTCTAAGTCCACAAAAAAACTCCTTACCAGGTAGAGATACCTTAAAATACACCTAAAATTAGAAAGTAACAACTATGTTGTACCACAGAAAAGTGGTCTTGGTTTTTCCCTACGGTCAATTATAAAAAAGTTACAATATAAGTTATTTATAGTAACAGCTAAGGGAAGTTAATCTTAAAAAAAAAAAAAAAAAAAAAAAAAATACAAAAAAAAAAAATTGTAAGTCCACACAGAAATCCTTACCAAGGTAGAGATTGGTCAAAATACACCTCAAAATTGGATGTTACATGCATGTTGTTCTACAGAAAAGTGGTCTCGATTTTTCCCTACGTCTAGTAATGAAAAAGTTACAATATAAGCTATTTATAGTAACAACAAAGGGAAGTAATTCTAAAGAAGGGAACTGCGCAAGACACTTCGTCTCATGATGGTGTATAATTGTGCCAAGTTACATCAAAATCCCTCTATGCATGAAGAAGATATGCTCCAGACAAAGTTTTCATTCTTGTATCCTTTGACCTCTAAGTGTGACCTTGACCTTAGACCTAGGGACCTGGTTCTTGCGCATGACACTCTGTCTCATGATGGTGAACAATTGTGCCAACTTTCATCAAAATCCCTCCATGCATGTAGAAGATATGCTAAACCTAACCCTAACCCTATTTTTAGTAACAATGACCTTGACCTTGATCCCAGAAACCCCAAAATCAATCCCAAGCTACAACTTTATATAAGTTTTCTATAAACCAAGTTTCATCATGATAGCTCATTCCTAAGTTAAGTTATTGACCGGAAACCCTTTTTCTGTTTTAAGTAACAGTGACCTTGACCTTGACCCCAGAAACCCCAAAATCAATCCCAGCCTTTGTCTTGATATAAACTACATACACACCAAGTTTTATTCAAATATCTTTACTGAAACAAAAGTTATTGACCGGAAACCCTTTTTCTATTTTAAGTAACAGTGACCTTGACCTTGACCCCAGAAACCCCAAAATCAATCCCAGCCTTTGTCTTGATATAAGCTACATACATACCAAGTTTTATTCAAATATCTTTACCGAAACAAAAGTTATTGACCGGAAACACCAGTTTGACGCCGCCGCCACCGCCACCACCGCCGCCGCCGCCGCCCGCCCGCCCGACCGACATCTACCCCAATCTAATAACTCAGGTTTTCGTTGAAAACCTGGTTAAAAATCTGTATATATAGATAATTTCACAGTTAATCATCCAATTACTATACATCTACATGTATAAACTGTACAACATGCTTTCCTCCTGATTATTGAAGAACACCAAATTATATACACTGTGACTCTTCAATATCCCAAAATTAACTCGCCAGGAAAGAAAGTCTAATCTCCCAGAAAATTCGCACTGAGAGTTTTTAAATAAAATTTTACAAAAGTAGAAGCATGACTCCAATCCGCACTGTCCATTACATCTTTCAATTGTGCTCCTCTGAAGAGGGCCCAGGAAGGGCCAATAGACCTAGTTGAATGACCCTTGACTTTTGGAACATCTTTATTGTTCATCTTGTATGCTTTTTGAGTAGTTTTCACAATCCATGAAGAAATAGTTTGAGATGATGCACTGTTGTGCGGTTTGTTAACTGTCAAAAACAGAGACAATTTTTCATTTTCACCAGAAGATCTGAAATCTTCTGTTCTCCTAAGATATATTGTCAGAGCACGTTTGGGATCTAACAACTTACTTGCTGTGTATGCTGGAATGAATATTGTGCTACCTTGATGTGACAACCTGTCCTGTTTGGATAAACCATGTCTTATGAAAGTTACACCTTTTTTCTGTACATTGACTGAATTTTCACCAAGTTTCAGTGATTGAAGATCTCCACATCTGCGGAAAGTTGTAATGGCTACCAGAAAAACTGTCTTATATGTTACATATTTCAAACTTGCTTTCTCCATCGGCTCAAACGGGTGTTGTTTCAGCATACCTAAAACAAGTAACAAATCCCATTCAGGTACTAGTCTACGAATAGGCGGTCTTTCATTAAAAACTCCTTTTAGGAGTCTTATAATGAATGGATGTTGTCCTACAGGGATTTTATCAATTTTATCAATTGGAGGTAGAACCGATGAAAACATTGAGCGGTGACCTGCAATAGTTCTGTATTTAAGCCCTTGTCTATAGAGATCAGACAGAAAATTTGCACATTGATCAATCTCCCTTTCACAGCACCAGCTACTGAACTTCCTAAATTTGCATTTATAGTCCTTTTGAGTTCCAGCTCTTGTTGATAGCTTCCATGCAGTCAGGTTTAGAAATTTGCTGTTTGAGTGTACTACTTTTTTCTG
>NW_026459162.1:0-6273 GCF_021730395.1 Mercenaria mercenaria
TTTCAGATGAATAGTTTGCAAGTAAAGGTCTCATCCATTTCATTAGTGTTTATCCTATATATCAAAAGGTAAATAACAGGTTGTTCAATCTAATTATCAGTAAAATGTAAAAGACATCATTTTCATACCCTTATTTTCTATTTAAATGTTTTAGATACCCATCATCCATATTTAAATTGTCAAGAGTATGCATTTCATTCTATGCGTGATAAAAGGTATATATCTCCTTTATTTTGGTCGAATATGTTTATTATACATTCTTCTGCATTATAATAAAGTGGGTGGAGTACATAAAATACTCCGGATTTTTGCGTATTTTAGCCAAATCTGAACTAGATTGCACTATTAGTGGAGCAGGATATCGCATAAATACTTCAGTTGATGATACAAGCATCAAATTTACAGGACAGTAACTACCTGGCATGCGCTTTAACATAAGATCAAGGGCCACTTCAAATAATGTCGTTTTCAAGATGGCCGCCGCAAAAACAAAATGGCCGCCATTTTGTATTTACTTTTCATTACTTTGTTTGAGGCAAGCATGTAATACATTAAAATGATAGAATTTTTATGCCCCCAGCATCTACGGATGCCGGAGACATATAATAAATGTCCTGTCCGTCCGTTCGTACGTCCGTCCGTTCGTCTACACGAAGTTAACCAAATGGGACCGTTTCATCTTGCATCAATACTCTTACTAGAATGATTTGATACTAATACAGATGTAACCTGTGACCATTTTTCATCTTCAGACATCACCTGACCTCAGTTTGACCTTGACCTCATTTTGGACTTAGTTTGCTTTATATTGGTCATCTCTTGGTTAACCAAATGGGACCGTTTCGTCTAGCATCAATACCCCTTACAAGAATGAATTGATACAAATACAGATGTAAACTGTGACCATTCCTCATCTTCAAACATCACCTGACCTCAGTTTGACCTTGACCTCGTTTTGGACTCAGGTGCAAAATCTACCGATAAGGATGTCACTGGGGCATCAAGCGTTTATTGAACGCAGCTCCTTGTTTTTATTTATACACTTTCGTTTCAGTTTAGAACAGAATACCAATCTGTAGTATTCATATTCTTTTAATTTGTAATCAATTTTGTATGGATCGCTGCTTCCGAGGGATCTACTTTCCAGATTTTATTTACTTCACAACAGCGGGTGTTAAGTGCTGTGTGGCGGCCGTAAAAAGTCGCCCCGACTTCATCTCAGTGTTGTTATATTTTCTGGTCCTTCGGGATTATTGATTTCAACTCATTTAGAATTGAAGATTGAATACTGCTTAAGCCGGTGCTAGGGGGCGTGGGCAGTGTTGCTTTTTCCATTACTGCCCATGAACAGACTCAATCAAACCGAGTCTGCAATTTTCACTAATTGCCTTGCTCTCGGTGCTTCCGAGTGATCTACTTTCCAGATTTTATTTTAGACATCTCAACACTTAAGTTTTTATAACTTGCAGTTTTGTTTTTGAACAAATGTAAAATCTGCAGTACACCAACCAATATAAGTTTTATATACATTACTCTCAGATTACATTCAATGCAATAAATTAACATCGTTAGAAAATGCGTCTTATAAACCACGAGAGGATAAAGAAATAGGACAGCGTGAGCACTTGCACAGTCAAGAGCAACATTTTCTTATAAGGCAAACCTTCAGAAACTATTTCTGTTGATTAACTATACCCATGAAATTATACACATCAGAAATCGTGTTCTAGCCGAAACAAAAAAATATGCATATACTGCATTTAGTCATTTTCTTATCAGTTGCAACATCAAATTGCTGTGCATAACAGACCTAAGTGGTGGCACTTGCAATTTCCAGCACAGGAAGTCCTTTTGCAGTCACACATTTGAAGGACCTGGAAGCATTCAGATTTAACCGACAATTCCATCCGATAAGGGATTCACACATTGTTCTGCTTCAGCCATCTCCAGTTTGACGGAGGCGGCAGTTGCTGCATGGTAACAGCTGCTTTACATCAGACATGGCATGCCTGAAAAATTGCTCGCTTGATGAATTTTTCAGAGCACCTTTTGTTGGTGGAATCGCATTATACGCGCTTTGTTTCCGGGCAAACTGATCAAGTCGAGCTTCATCCATCTTGCATGTCGTGCTTGATCGAGCATACAGTATAACTAAATTTGTTTCTAATGTATCCATTTCCTACTCAGTTATTGTGTATTTGGCAACACTGAGACTATGAAATACTTTGAACTATAGCTGTTTCACAAACATTCCATTCCTGCCATGCAGATATATTGCCCTTGTTGACAAATGCAGAAACAGTTTCGCAACCGGTAAAAGCAAGAAACAATGGCAATGCCTCTGAGTGCGGACCAAGTAAGCAAGCCACAAAACATCAGTACACTGCCATAGCAAGAACTAACTAATAATTGTAATTGTTCGGTTTCCTGTCAATGATTATCGGCTTCTTCGTGATTACATGGAGCAAGCGCATTTCTGTTTATATATAAATTGCAAACAATATCGGCAGCTTTTGTTGCTATGATTATTTTATTGGTTTGCACAGTTATCATAATACCCCGAGATATCTAGGGGCTATTCTGGATTCCAGTCCGTCCGTCTGTATACGGAATTTGTCTGTGCTATTTCTCAGCAATTATTTGCCAGTTTACAACCAAACCTTGCAATTATTATCAGTACAAAGCCAAGGTGCGCATTTTGATTTTTCACTTAGTTATGGCCATTTATATTTCTTTCTTTATATGTATATGGAAAACGTTTGCCGCGCTATTTCTCGGTCATCATATGCGAGACGTTTATCAAACCTTGCAATTATTATTCGTACCAAGTCAAGTTGTACATGTGCAAAGTATGTTCCATTTGAATTATTTTTCACATAGTTATAGCCCTTTATTATTTCTTTTTCTATATATTTATATGGAAAAAATGTCCGAGCTACTTATCAGTCATTGTATGCCAGACTTTTATCACACCTTGTTATTAGTTATTACTATTATCATTGGTACCAAGTGTAGTTATGCACGTGCAAAACACGTTCCATTACAATGAGTTTTGACTAAGTTGTTGCCCTTTATTTGTTTCAAATACGAACAGAGTTACAATGGTTTTTTTAACATACTTTATTTGTTAAGTATAACTATATCCCTTGGGGATATAATAAAATAAAAAAAGTGGAAACCCACAGGTCTCCAAACACGACATAAACGGAAATGTTGCAGGCTTGATTTGATTTGTGGTTATGGAGCCTTCATATCTCAGAAAATGCCAAAAGACAAGATTAAAAAAGCAGATTAAATGGTCCCTTTTGCATGACCTTGACCTGCTGACTTAATTTCTTCTTTTTTAAAGATATTTGCACACCATTTTTTGTGCGTCTTTTCTACATTTTGTCCCTGTACAATATACTAAGCAATGTATCATATTTTCAGTAACCCTGTTCCTCTGACAATAAGCTGATATCTGGGGGTATTCATCACCATTAGTGATACGTCTTGTTTTATCTGCACGAAAACTCAACAGTTTAGTTTTATTTTCAACGCATCTAAGAAATCTATTCCATAGTTTAGGAGGTCTTCTATTATACTCTTTTCAACATGATCAAGAGTTTGAAAAAGAACATAAACAAAAGCACAGATACTTAAACACTTAAACTTACAATGATATATTCAAATTTGGTATCTGTTAATACAAAGTATGTACTATTTTAATTTGAAGGCCAATGAACTATCCTTTTTCCGCCTTCAATAAATATTTTAACATTTTGCTGTATGGGATACAACTTGTTTTGTTTTGTTACATATACGTATTGAAGTTGTCACTGAACCCCATGCTGAGTAACATGACATTATGAACTATATCAGTGTGCCCTTGTAGTGTTTGTAGTTCATTCTATAGAATCATTACACATATCATTTAATTAAAGATTTTGTTTCAGCTGATTAGCAATGGTTCAGTATTGTCATAATTTTGATACTGTTTCTCAGTGAAACAAAGCAAGAAAAGAAGGGTAGAACAGAGAAGCGATTGAAAAGAAGAGACGTCAATATAAACCATATTAGCTTATTTCAGGCCAGTATCATAATAATATGCTTTCAGGTTTATCTGGGACCAGGATCTAATCAATAGTCGATGGTTATAGCACTGAAAGTAGAAGACTCAAGCTTGGCCGTGATAAGAACGTTATCTAAGAGTCTGGCGGTCATTTTAAAGATGGCGACCTTCTTAAATGGGTCTATATTTGGAAAAGGCAACATTAAAAATAAAACTTTCAGCTTATGGGAACAAATTGATAGGAAAAACATGTTACAGCCCAATAAATATGATATTTTAGAAACATACAGATCCTGATTATATGAAAAATGCCTCAATTCTGGCAGCCATTTTGAAATTTGGAGGCCATCTTGAAAATGGATGATTTTTAGATGGCCCTCGATCATTTTTGAATTTGGGCCATATGATGAACATTTAGTGTAAATTTCATACTTGTATCATTAAGTGAAGTATTTCCTTAGATTTTCTCACTAAGCTGCTCCACTATATAGAGTATATTAATAAATTAATTTCCAAATGAATACTAAGCAAGTAAAGGTTTCTTCGACTTTCATTAGTGTTGCTCTTATTTATTAACGGGGTTTAATTCTAATTATCAGTTGTAAAATACATAGGTTTTCATACCCCTTTTCTATTTAAAATCTTTTAAATACCCCTCATCCAGCTTTATAATGTCAAAAATATAAATTGCATTATATGCGTGATAAAAAAAAATATATTTTCTTGGTTGGTGGTCGAATATGTTTAGTATACATTTTTTTTTCATTATATAAAGTGGATGGGGTACATAAAATACCCCGAATTAGCACATTTCTTGCCCAAACCTGAACCTGAACCAGAGTATCTTGATTAATTTCTATTCTTACGGGTTGTTTCGCAGCAGTATTAATAAATAACTTTGAGAAATAAGACCGTTTTAAAGGTTATGTTTTCATACTTTATATTTTAGGTTAAATATTTTTATTTTATTCTCTGGTACTTTAGGTGTCAAATTTTATATCAAAATGTAACAAAATTAGTACATTTTGCATATTTTTCAACCACAATCCTTTTGCGTAAAAGCCATGTTGAAATATGCATTTTTGAACTGATTTTAGAAACGTGATGTCATATTTTGTTAGTATAAAGGCGTCTTGAATGTTAAAAAACTGCAAAGTTATCTCCCCTTAATATTCTAAAATTTCGCAAGAGCTTTTGTTTTGCAGACCCATTTTTTCTGATCCGCGAGACTTTGCACTTTCATAGTATATGTATAGAAACTGACTATAGCATGACCGGACAGGTAAATTCTATTTCTAGGCATTTTTCGCACTTCTTGCTCCCTAGCTATTAGCTCAGTAGAAAGAGTGTTTTTCTACGGATGGCGTGGTCGCGAGTTCGATCCCCGGGCGAGGTGTACGTTCTCCGTGACGATTTGATAAAAGATAGTGTGTCTAAAATCATTCCTTCTCCTCTGATTATTCATGTAAAGAAGTTGCAAGTTACATTAGGAGAACAGGTTTGTATTGGTACAGAATCCAGGAACACTGATTAGGTTAACTGCCCGCCGTTGCATGACTGAAATACTGTAACGGCGGTAAACCCCAAACAAACAAACAGATACAATGCAGTTCTACATCGAATTACATAAGTACATTTACATGCTCAAGTCTTGTGTAAAACAAGACGATGCATCGGGATAAAGTAAATGTTCTTTATTTTGAACCATTGTAGTTAATCATTGTGCATACCTGTGTCTCCCAAGATATCTGCCCCTATTTTGAATTAATCCCCGGAGGATAAAGTCAAAATACCATATGATTAAACCTCTGTCGAATAAAACAAATAGAACAATTCACAAAAAATGTAGTACTGAAATTTAAAACACATGTTTTACATGTATTATTCATACACTTTGCATGCATATCAAGCTACAATTGAAATGAACTGACAAAACGTTTTTAAACTTTGATGACGTGGTAGAATACCAATGGGAAAATGTGGAGATTACCTAAAATAATTTAGTGTTTAGTGCATATCTAACAATAGTAAATACAAAGAAATATTTAAATCTGTCAGAAATACGTGACAATAATCAGGTAAACGTGGCAATGAAAACCCTATTGAAAGCAGTCCGATATTACAATACCGCAATAAGATAAGTGACGTCATAACAGTTTTTTAATCTGTAATATTTTATACTGATTGTCCTGTATATGTTTTGAATATATATATTCTAGATT